>NC_091158.1:7410513-7473013 GCF_040958095.1 Procambarus clarkii
TTGACCAGCCCCGCAGGCTTGACCAGCCCCGCAGACCGCGGAGCCGTATGATAACCCCCCCCCTCCTTCCCCAGAGATTGTCAATCAGTGTGCGTGTCGCTGGCACTGAATTCGAACTCCTTTGTCTAGGACGATGGTTATAATCACAGGCGGGTATGGAGTAATGACTACTTGTTAACCGGCCCTGTGTCCACTACCTGCCCGCCCCTCCACCACCCCTGCACCGCCCCCTTCATCCAGGCCCTGTGACCCTCTGCAGTCACTGTCATAAATACATAAATTGATAAACAACATAGAAAAATGCATTAATTAACGATTATATCCCCGTAGCTCACTACATAACGCTCCCACTCACCCCAGCCATCAAGGCACACACAACATTACAAACCAGATATAACAATTTTCTACAACTTGTAACACAACGGGTGGACGGACGAGCGCCAAAGACTACAGAGGGAACTACAAGGTGAACGACAAGGTCTATGCAAAACAGAATACACCAAAACATGAGATGATCTAATAAGCCAAATTCATGTCGACAACAGAAACCCAGGAAAGTTCTGGGAAAAGTAGAAAACCTGATGGGAACTTCAGCCGAGGAAACACCCTACATCAAAGACGCCTCGGGATATAAGCTCTACGAGGACAGAACTACAACAAGAATTTAGGAAGTTCTGGGAAAACATTATTCGGAATAAACCCTCAGAAAATGTCAACTTCTGTCCCATCAAAGAAATGGGAAATTACAAATATAGTCGATTACACAGCTGCAATATTATCTCCAGCGCAAATAAATAGACCTTAATATTCGCAGTGACTGCCACCTTATGAAACGACCATCGTAGACGTCCAAAAAACAATTAAGAGGTTTTAAGAACGAGGCGCCGGGCAATTGCAGAATGAATAATGTGTTTTTTAACCAACCTCTGTGACTGCAATCTAGCAGTATACATGAATATTAAGTTCAGTTCTTGCATTTTGGACTATTTTCCCATATACCCTGTCGAGAGGACTGGGTACTCCGGTAATGCGTTTTTAATAGTGAGCTGGGCAGTAGGTGGTGATGTACGCTAGCATCTCTCTCTTGGTCTTTTGGTCGTGTAAAATGGACATTAATAAGTGAATAAATCACTTAATAATAGATGAAAGATGCCAGGAAATTCCCCAACCCAAACTGAAAATTACAGAGAAATTTTGCTTTTCGAAGTACCCTACAAAATATTATAAAAAATAATTAGAGACTCGGGAAATACATGGAAGAGGAAGAAAAGTATAACACCAGACAACACGGGCTTAGAAACCGCAGAGGGTCCCATGCATACAGCTATGGCCCAAATCTACGAGCACATAACTAATGCAATGTCGAAAAAAGATCAGTGTAATATAGTGCTTAGAGACGTTTCAAAAGCTTTCAACAATGTCTGGCATAATGGACTAACATACAAGATATAGGAGCTAGGGGCTTCCACAGAGATTTACTGCCACACTGCAGCTATATGAACAACACAGCAGCAAGGCTCACTATCGGCAGCTACTTGCGGGACATAATCAAAATGAAAAGTAACGTACCACAAGGAAGCTGCCTTTCACCAAAGCTTTTCAACATATATACAGCAGACCTGCCCCAACACCAGCATGGAGAATACATCACACACGCTGATGATGTCACTCAAATATGTCAACCAGGAGAAAGTCGCTACTGGCCAACATGACCAAGGCGGCAATTGAATTCATAAACAACTTTGAAAAGCATTGGAAAATTAGTACACATAAATTAAAGTTCCAGATAATGCCCATTGGAAAAAGAAACCCAGACCCCCATTATCTTTGACAAAGGCCGCTCTCCAATGTGTGGATGCCGACAGAATACTGGGACTCATGATCAACAGAACATGTATAACGATTCACGCAAACGACAGAGTAAGTTAAGCAAAAGCAGCCTTAGGAAAACTGAGCAGATTCCGGAACCTTACCACACACATATATAGCTTCACTTATATAAAGCTCCAGTCCGGCCGCATCTAGAATATCCTCCAATACCGCTACACACCTTAAAGAAAATAATATGTAAAAACTACAAGCAGTGCAAAATAAAGCGCTAAGGAGAGCAGCAAAACACCGTCCACCATATGACCAGACAATCCAGGAGCTCCACGAACTCCTGAACACACTGCCACTAAACATCAAACTGCAGCACCAAGCCATCAGGGTGTAGAACACAATCGAAATGTTAAGAGGATCCAATGTTAGACTACTCCAAGATGAGACGCCCCACTCCTACAACTGGTGGCCCAAGATGAGACGCCCCACTCCCACAGCTAGTGGCCCAAGATGAGACGCCCCCACTCCCACAGCTGGTGGCCCAAGATGAGACGCCCCGCTCCCACAGCTGGTGGCCCAAGATGAGACGCCCCGCTCCCACAGCTGGTGGCCCAAGATGAGACGCCCCGCTCCCACAGCTGGTGGCCCAAGATGAGACGCCCCACTCCCACAGCTGGTGGCCCAAGATGAGACGCCCCGCTCCCACAGCTGGTGGCCCAAGATGAGACGCCCCGCTCCCACAGCTGGTGGCCCAAGATGAGACGCCCCGCTCCCACAGCTGGTGGCCCAAGATGAGACGCCCCACTCCCACAGCTGGTGGCCCAAGATGAGACGCCCCACTCCCACAGCTGGTGGCCCAAGATGAGACGCCCCGCTCCCACAGCTGGTGGCCCAAGATGAGACGCCCCGCTCCCACAGCTGGTGGCCCAAGATGAGACGCCCCGCTCCCACAGCTGGTGGCCCAAGATGAGACGCCCCACTCCCACAGCTGGTGGCCCAAGATGAGACGCCCCGCTCCCACAGCTGGTGGCCCAAGATGAGACGCCCCGCTCCCACAGCTGGTGGCCCAAGATGAGACGCCCCGCTCCCACAGCTGGTGGCCCAAGATGAGACGCCCCGCTCCCACAGCTGGTGGCCCAAGATGAGACGCCCCGCTCCCACAGCTGGTGGCCCAAGATGAGACGCCCCGCTCCCACAGCTGGTGGCCCAAGATGAGACGCCCCGCTCCCACAGCTGGTGGCCCAAGATGAGACGCCCCGCTCCCACAGCTGGTGGCCCAAGATGAGACGCCCCGCTCCCACAGCTGGTGGCCCAAGATGAGACGCCCCGCTCCCACAGCTGGTGGCCCAAGATGAGACGCCCCGCTCCCACAGCTGGTGGCCCAAGATGAGACGCCCCGCTCCCACAGCTGGTGGCCCAAGATGAGACGCCCCGCTCCCACAGCTGGTGGCCCAAGATGAGACGCCCCGCTCCCACAGCTGATGGCCCAAGATGAGACGCCCCGCTCCCACAGCTGGTGGCCCAAGATGAGACGCCCCGCTCCCACAGCTGGTGGCCCAAGATGAGACGCCCCGCTCCCACAGCTGGTGGCCCAAGATGAGACGCCCCGCTCCCACAGCTGGTGGCCCAAGATGAGACGCCCCGCTCCCACAGCTGGTGGCCCAAGATGAGACGCCCCGCTCCCACAGCTGGTGGCCCAAGATGAGACGCCCCGCTCCCACAGTCGGTGGCCCAAGATGATACGCCCCACTCCCACAGTCGTTGGCCCAAGATGATACGGCCCACTCCCACAGCTGGTGGCCCAAGATGAGACGCCCCGCTCCCACAGCTGGTGGCCCAAGATGATACGCCCCACTCCCACAGTCGTTGGCCCAAGATGATACGCCCCACTCCCACAGTCGTTGGCCCAAGATGATACGCCCCACTCCCACAGTCGGTGGCCCAAGATGATACGCCCCGCTCCCACAGTCGGTGGCCCAAGATGATACGCCCCACTCCCACAGTCGGTGGCCCAAGATGATACGCCCCACTCCCACAGTCGGTGGCCCAAGATGATACGGCCCACTCCCACAGTCGGTGGCCCAAGATGATACGCCCCACTCCCACAGTCGGTGGCCCAAGATGATACGCCCCACTCCCACAGTCGGTGGCCCAAGAGCTTGAATCTGTTCGAAAGAAATCAATTCCGCAATACCCAAGTCCAAGCTAAAATCTATTCTAGAAATCCCAAGTCTAAAACAAAATAACTTACCTTCAAATATGACCCCGGGAAGAGGAACATTAGCATCAATGTGGCAACAAACTAATGCAAGTAAGCATTCATCTCTTAAGTTCATCTACGCCTCCATGTTGATGGATTTGCAAGAATGTACATTTGTTTTTGTTTTTTAGATTCAGCTACTGGGAACACACAGTTCCAAGTAGCACGGGCTATGGCGAGCCCGTAGTGGACTTAACTGGCTCAGGAGCGGGGCTGTATGTGAATGTACAACTTGCGCGTCAGATGTATCTTCAGGACTAGAGTATACTTTCTGGCCAGGTAGTAAGCTAAAATGTCACTGACCTGATAACCCTCCAGAGGTTACTGACCCAAAAACTCAACTCTAAACTAAAAATGATCACTCACACACACACACACACACACACACACACACACACACACACACACACACACACACACACACACACACACACACACACACACACACAGGGCCTTGTGGCTGAGCAGACAACGCTCTGGGGTCGTAGTTCAACACACAATTTACACTTCCTGGATATTCCGCATCACATGATCATCCAAGTAATCAAGAATAAAGTCTCTCCCCAGGCACTGAGGCACTTGACACTTTTACGTGAAATTGGAATAACATTGACAGTGACAAGACCTCAAAAAGTCCATAGTAAAACAAGCCTGGGCTCACCAAAATCATGTTTAATCTTCATTGTTCAATAAATCATATCGCCTTTAACTGATTAATGGTTGAAAAAGATATTTCTGGCGTGTACTCGCCAAGTTGTGCTGTCGGGGGGTTGAGCTTCGACTCTATGGTCCCGCCTCTCAACTGTCAATCAACTGGTGTTCTGGTTCCTGAGTCTACTGGGCTCTATCATATCTACATTTGAAACTGTGTATTGAGTCAGCCTCCACCACATCACTGCCTAATGCATTCCATTTTCTAACTATTGACACTGAAAAAAATCTTTCTAATGTCTCTTTGGCTCATTTGGGCACTAAATATTCACCCGTATCCCCTAGCGCGGGTGTCCCTTGCGTTAAATACTCTTTATCTACCCTATCAATTCCTTTGAGAATCTTGTATGTGGTGATCATGTGCCCCTAACTCTTCTGTCTTCCAGCGACGTGAGGTTTAATTTCCGTAGTCTCTACTCGTAGCTCATACCCCTCAGTTCGGGTACTAGTCTGTGGGGGCCCTAGCTGGCCTATGGGAGCCCTGGTGTGTGAGGGGGGGCCCCTGGCGTGTGGGGGGTGTGGGTCCCTGGCGTGTGGGGGGGCCCTGGCGTGAGGGGGGGGGAACCCTGAAGTATTCCATTGTTACCTAAAACGTTCATTGACCCAAGAAACGTATGTGAATCCCAATCCCCAGTCTTTATTAATTAAGCGTATGCTAATATTGTCGATGTGATAATGGCTGACTACTGTGGCAGTGTCATCGCTGGTGAGGTAAACCGTGCACCCGGCACCTCCCTCACAGGATGACCACGTTATGGCGCCCGTGTGGTGGTGATCAGTAACATGACGACCCAGAAGTGCTGCCACCGTGGCCGTCGTCCAAGATGATCCGGGAGAGGTTCTCCCTCCTTAGCCTTTATTAAAACAATAATATAAACTCTCACAATGGTCTCGAGTTGTCTTCAAGAACACCATGGTCACTTGTATACATATATACAAGTGACAGTGTCAGACCACGGAGGAAAAATGAAACAGGAATTTCCCTAAGTACTTTCGTATATTAATACATCTTCAGAAGGAGTCATCTCCTGAAGATGTATACGAAAGTACTTAAGGAAATTCCTGTTTCATTTTTTCTCCGTGGTCTGACACCGTCACATTTTTAATCACGTGTTTATTTTCGTGATATACACACATATAAGTATATACGACGGTCTGAGACGTCGCCTCTCCTGGCGACGTCTCAGACCAACGGACCATCCACGTTCTTGCCAATTTTGGAATTGTCACAGAGAACCGGTCGGGTGGGGCCTCCCAGACCCGTGTCTGGGGGTCAAGTAAGCTCCTGAGAGCCAATCAGATACACAGGGTCTCGCATTACGTCATCGAGCTCCACGCTGATTGACTGATATTTCACCTTCCGGCCAATCATAGCTCGCCATAACGTCACCTGGCAGACACACGTTACCTGATGCAACAGCACAAGCGACATCAGAATCGTGTAGAGGTCGATCACTTTTTTTTTTTTTACCCTTTAAATTTAATCATTTTACACATGGCAATTAAATTACTTATTTCGTCAGACAACCCCCCCCCCCCAAGCCCAACCACTTGGGTTGGACAGTAGAGCGACGGTCTTGCTTCATTCAGGTCAGCGTTCAATCCCCGACCGTCCAAGTGATTGGGCACCATTCCTTTCCCCCGTCCCATCCCTAATCATTATCCTGACCCCCTTCCAAGTGCTATATAGTCGTAATGATTTGGTGGTTTCCCCTGATAGTTCCCTTCCCTTCCCCCCCCCCCCCCCCCCCCCCCAACAACAACAAAATTTAAACTCCATCCAGTCCAGCCACTTGGGCTGGACGGTAGAGCAACTGCCTCGCTTCATGCAGGGCGGCGTTCAATCCCCGACGGTCCAAGTAGCTGGGCACACCATTCCTTTCCCCCCCCCCCCACCCTCCGTCCCATCCCAAATCCTTATCCTGATCCCTTCCAAGTGCTATATACTCGTAATGGCTTGGCGCTTTCTCCTGGTAGCTCCCTTCGGTCAGCAGAACTTTCCACATACGCTGCGTCACTATGCCGTCCGATATGAACAAACACACTGTATATGCCTCCTCCCTTCCACCATAACCTACCGAAACAACCATATCTCTAATATAACAATAACAGTGTCTACAGTTTAACAAATACCCCTTATAAAGATCAGACCAAGAAAATGACCTTCTATACAGATAAACACAAGCACTGCTAAACAAAAACATTGAACAAAAACAAAAAGATAATTCCTGAGAGTGGGTGTGTTCGTACGGTCGATGGGCTCGTAATTGTCCTGTCAACAGGAAAATTGCTGAGAAAATTATTCATTAAAAAAGAGGGGCCGATCTTGATGGCTTTATGGTGTACAATGTCAATTGTTTAGTTAGAAGCGCGCGGTTGGGGACGTTAGGTGATATGTGGTTAGAGGTCGTTAACCAGGGTCAGGTCAAGGGTGATTATGTTCTAGGGCAGCTATGCCTTGGTGCGGTCAAGACACAACACCGCTCCTGTGCCAGTTAAGTCCACTACGGGCTCACCATAGCCCGTGCTACTTGCCCCGCTCCTGTGCCAGTTTCTTGAGGTTATCTTGAGATGATTTCAGGGCTTTAGTGTCCCCGCGGCCCGGTCCTCGACCAGGCCTCCACCCCCAGGAAGCAGCCCGTGACAGCTGACTAACACCCAGGTACCTATTTTACTGCTAGGTAACAGGGGGCATAGGGTGGAAGAAACTCTGTTCATTGTTTCTCGCCGGCGCCCGGGATCGAACCCGGGACCACAGGATCACAAGCTCAGCGTGCTGTCCGCTCGGCCGACCGGCTCCCGTAAGTTAGGTTGCGGGCTCACCATAGCCCGTGCTACTTGGAACTTGTTCCGAGTAGCTGAATCTATAACAACAACAACTGGGTTCGGTCATGGGGGATGTGTCATAGACCCATGTCAGTCAATATACCTGGTCATTTGACCATTCATTATACCTAACGGCGCCTGACAGCTGGGTGGACAGCGCTTCGGGTTCGTAGTCCTGAGGTTCCGGGTTTGATCCCCGGTGGAGGCGGAGACAAATGGGCAAAATGTTTCTTTCACCCTGTTGCCCCTATTACCTATCAGTAAATAGGTACCTGGGAGTTAGACAGCTGCTACGGGCTGCTTTCTGGGGGATATGTAACAAAAAGGAGGCCTGGTCGAGGACCGGGCCGCGGGGACGCTAAGCCCCGAAATCATCTCAAGATAACCTCAAGATAGAAGATGGTCTAAACAGCAAAAGCATATTGTTTATTATGCACTAGGTATTATGCACTAGGTATTATACAACATAATGTTACTCTACAGAGTTTGATAACGTAATATTTCACAAGAATGACGAATGGTATTGACATGTTAAGTGTAGATGTTCAGTAAAGGGTGTTATCGGTAATATGCGTTGTGTACCTTTGGCTGTGATGAGACATGGAGAGTAGAACTGGCAGACTTTAATTAAGGTGACTGCATTGTTCTTGAAGATATCCTTATAGGGTACCCAAAATTTGCCAGTGCAGGCTACTGAATATGTGGCCCTGTATCCTGCGAGATGGGAACTTTAGTATCACTGCTCCTTATTCACTCTTGTGTTGATGATATCCTCATAATGCTCCCAGAGTCTGCCAGTGCAGACTACTTATCATATGCCTCCGTATAACTAACCATCCTGTGTGATGGGGATTTTTTAGCATCACGTAGATAGCTTTTTGACACTGTACTCTCCTTCATATAGTTTAGGGCAGCTACACAAATGCAGCTGTACCTAAATGTGTTAATACAACAAAAATCATGCTTGAATACAAATGTAGCTGAAGGAGTTATTTACACAAATACGTTGAGGACGAACGTATTTCTAAATAGAGACATGGAGACTACAACAGGATGAGGGACTTTGGGGGAAATTCAGTGGGAAAGAAAAATGGAAGGGAAGACAGCAAATGATATGATGGAATTCATCGCTGGGAAATAATTCCGATGCAACGGAAGAGTTCATCAAACTCAAGGAGCAAGTGAACGAGAAAAGTAAACTGTTGTTTCTAATTGATATGAACGACCTACCCGAGGGAGTGAGCTCCACTTGCCAATGTTTGCAGATGATAGACAGCTGGCCGAGTAAGCCGGACGACTCAAACAGAAAACGGAACAGTACGTCACTTTTGTGAGTCGATTTCATTTCAAATTACGTCCAAATTTGGCCATAGCGCGCATACGAGCCAAAAGTGACGTTATTTTTAAGAGGACGAGCTGATCGCAAAGCTGACGAGGAACGTGAAAACAGTAGAAGACTATAGAAAGTTACAGAAGGACCTTGACAAACTCCAGGAGTGATCAAACAAATGGATGCTAGAATTCCATCCAAAAAAGTGTAAGGTAATGAAGATTAGGGAGAGGGAGGAGACCCAAAGGTATCTACTCCATAAGGAGAAGGCATTTACAATCTACAAGAATCGGTGAGAGAAGGATTTGGGAGTGGATATACTTCCAACAATAACACCAGAGCCACATAGACAAGATAACATCGGCAGCATATGATACGCTGGCAAATATACGATCAACGTTTAGAAACCAAAATCAGGACTGCTTCATGGCATAATACACAACATTTGTTAGATCAGTACTGGATTTATGCAGCACCGGCATGGAATCCGCATCTTGTGAAGCATAAAGGCAAAATTGAAAAATTACAAATGGTAACAAAAAGACGGGTGCCAGAGTTGAGTGCGCTGCACTACGAACTTGGGGGCCAGATTCACGAAGCAGTTACGCAAGTACTTACGAACATGTACATCTTTCCTCAATCTTTGACGGCTTTGGTTACATTTATTAGGTTACATTTATTTGGTTACATTGGTTCAGTTTACAAGCATGAACACTTCCCAATCAACTGTTGTTGTTGTTATAAACAGCCTCTTTGTGTTTCGGAGCTCATTAACTGTTTAATAATTGTAAACACAGCTGCCAAAGAGTATGAAAAGATGTACAGGTTTGTAAGTGCTTGCGTAACTGCTTCGTGAATCTGGTCCATGGGCTATTGGAATTATAAATCTCACAACCCTAGAGGATAGCAGGAAGAGAGGGGGATATGATCACAACATACAAGGTACTGAGGAGAATAGGTAAGATGGACGATAGCCTCATCAGAGAGAAAGCAGGACAAGGACACACAGGTGGAAGCTGCAAAGGCAAATGACCCAAAGGGACAAATATGCGAACTGTACGCCTCTGTTCACCCAGGAATGATTGGGTACCTGGTTGTTAAATGATTGACGAGTCGTATTCCAGGGAAACTAGTGGGCAAGGCTTACCTTGAACTATGGGAGGGGACGCTCTTAGCCTGCTTACAAGAGTCAGCAGGTGTTACTGTACCCCTCCTACGTGTGTGTAATATATATATATATATATATATATATATATATGTCGTACCTAGTAGCCAGAACGCACTTCTCAGCCTACTATGCAAGGCCCGATTTGCCTAATAAGCCAAGTTTTCATGAATTGTTTTTCGACTACCTAACCTAACTTTTTCGGCTACCTAACCTAACCTATAAAGATAGGTTAGGTTAGGTTAGGTAGGGTTGGTTAGGTTCGGTCATATATCTACGTTATTTTTAACTCCAATAAAAAAAATTGACCTCTTACATAATGAAATGGGTAGCTTTATCATTTCATAAGAAAAAAAATTAGAGAAAATATATTAATTCAGGAAGACTTGGCTTATTAGGCAAATCGGGCCTTGCATAGTAGGCCGAGAAGTGCATTCTGGCTACTAGGTACGACATATATATATATATATATATACATATATATATATATATATATATATATATATATATATATATATATATATATATATATATAATATAATATAATATTTACTCGTACTCTGTACAGGTAGTTAATAAGTGGAATACTCCTAAAAAGAAGTTGTGGAAGCCACCTCCATCGACAACTTTAGCAAAAAAATGTTAACGTCAGAATAGTTAAATTGAAACGCAACAGGTACAATACTAGTAGGCGGAGCATTGAGCCAGACCTCACTCCCGTAGACACTTGTAGATAAGTACTAGTTGACCAGAGCACCAACCAGAATGTCTGGTCAAGAGACCGGGCCGCGAAGACAGTGGTTACCTGAAGCTGAGGTATTAACAAGTGGACTAGACGGAGGCTCGCGCCATCTACCAGTACGATGCACGAGGGCAACACTACTCGCACAGGTCCCAGTCTACACGCACTGTTGTGTCTAGCAAGTGGTTCTGTACACACACACACACACACACACACACACACACACACACACACACACACACACACACACACACACACACTTCATTCAGAAACCTAAATGAGGAAGCTTTTAGGGCGCTTTACACTGCCTACGTGAGACCCGTCTTAGAGTATGCCGCGCCATCATGGAGCCCCCACCTGAAGAAACACATAAAGAAACTGGAGAAGGTTCAGAGGTTTGCGACGAGGCTTGTCCCAGAGCTACGAGGGATGGGATATGAAGAGCGGCTGAAGGAACTGAACCTTACGACACTAGAGAAAAGAAGGGAGAGAGGAGATATGATAGGGACATATAAAATACTCAGGGGAATTGACAAAGTGGAAATAGATGAAATGTTCACACGTAATAATAACAGAACGAGGGGACATGGGTGGAAACTGGAAACTCAGATGAGTCACAAAGATGTTAGGAAGTTTTCTTTTAGCGTGAGAGTAGTAGAAAAATGGAATGCACTTGGGGAACAGGTTGTGGAAGCAAATACTATTCATACTTTTAAAACTAGGTATGATAGGGAAATGGGACAGGAGTCATTGCTGTAAACAACCGATAGCTAGAAAGGCGGGATCCAAGAGTCAATGCTCGATCCTGCAAGCACATATAGGTGAGTATAGGTGAGTACACACACACACACACACACACACACACATTACTGATGTTCCCTTTGGTCAAGCTCTGCGAGCAGGAACTGGGTCATGATCCCCTACACGCTACACTGTTGAATTATCCTGTCGTTAGACCCTCCAGACCTGCCGGTATGAGGGTCCTGGAGCTTTGCGATCACCTCATCAATCCACGTATTCTTGAGGGTCTCCTCATAATACACCCGATGTTCCCTAGTGCAGGCTACCCATCACATGGCCCTCTATGACTTGACCACCGGGCGAGATGGGGATGTTTTCGCATCACAGATACCAGGTCGAGAGAGAGAGTCCCTCTTAGCACCAGAGCGCGCCCGAGGATAACTCGAAAACCACCCATGTTGACACGTTGTCAAACATTACTATAGGCTCTCGTCCTGTGTGACCCGAGACCTGGGAACGGGGAGGAAAGAGAGAGAGAGAGAATGAATAAGGGGAAGGAAGAGAATAGGGGAGGGCAGGCACTAGGCCCCTCAAGGGCAGGCACTAGGCCCCCCTCAAGGGCGGGCACTAGGCCCCCCTCAAGGGCGGGCACTAGGCCCCCCTCAAGGGCAGGCACTAGGCCCCCCTCAAGGGCGGGCACTAGGCCCCCCTCAAGGGCGGGCACTAGGCCCCCCTCAAGGGCGGGCACTAGGCCCCCCTCAAGGGCGGGCACTAGGCCCCCCTCAAGGGCGGGCACTAGGCCCCCCTCAAGGGCGGGCACTAGGCCCCCCTCAAGGGCGGGCACTAGGCCCCCTCAAGGACAGGCACTAGGCCCCCCTCAAGGGCAGGCACTAGGCCCCCCTCAAGGGCAGGCACTAGGCCCTCCTCAAGGGCAGGCACTAGGCCCCCCTCAAGGGCAGGCACTAGGCCCCCCTCAAGGGCAGGCACTAGGCCCCCCTCAAGGGCAGGCACTAGGCCCCCCCCTCAAGGGCAGGCACTAGGCTCCCCCCTCAAGGGCAGGCACTAGGCCCCCCCTCTCAAGGGCAGGCACTAGGCCCCCCCTCAAGGGCAGGCACTAGGCCCCCCCTCAAGGGCAGGCACTAGGCCCCCCCTCAAGGGCAGGCACTAGGCCCCCCCTCAAGGGCAGGCACTAGGCCCCCCTCAAGGGCAGGCACTAGGCCCCCCCTCAAGGGCAGGCACTAGGCCCCCCTCAAGGGAAGGCACTAGGCCCCCCTCAAGGGCAGGCACTAGGCCCCCCTCAAGGGCAGGCACTAGGCCCCCCTCAAGGGCAGGCACTAGGCCCCCCTCAAGGGCAGGCACTAGGCCCCCCTCAAGGGCAGGCACTAGGCCCCCCTCAAGGGCAGGCACTAGGCCCCCCTCAAGAGCAGGCACTAGGCCCCCCTCAAGGGCAGGCACTAGGCCCCCCTCAATGGGCAGGCACTAGGCCCCCCTCATGGGCAGGCACTAGGCCCCCCTCAAGGGCAGGCACTAGGCCCCCCTCAAGGGCAGGCACTAGGCCCCCCTCAAGGGCAGGCACTAGGCCCCCCTCAAGGGCAGGCACTAGGCCCCCCTCAAGGGCAGGCACTAGGCCCCCCTCAAGGGCAGGCACTAGGCGCCCCTCAAGGGCAGGCACTAGGCGCCCCTCAAGGGCAGGCACTAGGCGCCCCTCAAGGGCAGGCACTAGGCCCCTCAAGGGCAGGCACTAGGCCCCCCTCAAGGGCAGGCACTAGGCCCCCCTCAAGGGCAGGCACTAGGCCCCCTCAAGGGCAGGCACTAGGCCCCCCTCAATGGGAGGCACTAGGCCCCTCAAGGGGAGGCACTAGGCCCCTCAAGGGGAGGCACTAGGCCCCCCTCAAGGGGAGGCACTAGGCCAGTATACCACTGGCAGGGGCTAAGAAACCCCTCTCGAAGAACCATCGTAATATACTAAGTATAACGTACAGAGCCTCACGTGAGAAAATGTAAGTTTAGTACCAGGATTCGTGAAGATTTGACATAACCACTTACGAAACCTGTACATCATTCGTTAATCATAGCAGCCGTGTTTTCTTTTATTAAATAATTTATTTGCTCTGAAGTACCTCGAAGTTGCTTATAACAATAATAATCCTACGTTGTGAAGTTTGTCAACTAGTTAAATAAGAACAAAGCCGCCATGGTTAACGAAAGATGTACAGATTTCGTAAGTGGCGGCGTAAAGATCTGATGAATCCGGCTCAAGATTTGAAAGTTATGAAGGAGGCATTACTGCGAGTGCCAAGTTACTAAAGAGGCAGCTACAGAGAGGCAGGTGGCCACAAGAGGAACACGTTGCTGGAAACACATACGAGGGTGAAGGGGGGGGGGGGTGCGAGGAGCATCCTCCTGCCAGATGAGAAGACAAGTAAGTCACCAGCATCCAGTAAACACCCAAGATCAAGACCGGACGTTACTGATGAGCGTGGGACAACATTTTCTACGGCCGTGATACATGTTGGTCGTTATTATTTTTTTATTAATACATGAGGTACATCTGCATTAGTGCAGCTACCCTAGACTATATGAAGTGGAGTACAGTGTGTCAAAAAAAGCCTAACTAGGTGATGCTAAAACAATCCCCATCACACAGGATGGTTAGTCATACAGAGGCATGTGATAGGCAGGTCTGCACTGGCAGACTCCGGATGCATTTTGAGGATATCAACACAAGTGTGAATAAGATATGACACACACACGTACACACATTTATATCATCAATTTTATAATGATCTTTCTGTACATAATAGATTATGAACATTACATACAGTTTCTTTTAATCAGATAAGGACACACGTAGGTACTGGCAGCTATAAGACCACATTGACCGTGGATGCGAAGGAGGAAATTCGCCTCAAGGAACCAAACAATATCCCTAGTTTTTCCTCGTAATTAATTCCATATATTACTCCTGGATAATAACATCTGCACAGAAGATGGGGGGAAAAAAAAACATTAAATCAAAGCAATTTTTTTCCTCTTTTCATTCCAATTTTGTGGGGGAAAGAAAAGCTGCCTAATTATAGAGATGAGAAGCGAGCTGCCCAAGATGGTGGTGATCCCGGTAATTCCGCGCTCTTTTTGATGTTTCGGGCCAAGTTATAATTAGAGGAGTCTCCCTCTTAATTCCTCTTGCTTTGTGTCTATGGAAGATTACATTTGTTCAGTGATGATCTCGTCCATTTTCTGCGCTGGGAGTAAGGACCAGGACCTGGGGGGCGGCGGCCAGCCTTCCCTTTGTAATCAGGGGACATCCTTCCCCCAGTCTTCCTTTCCTTTCCCACTTTTGCTTATTAGGGGAAAGGGAGCAACCTCCTTCCTTCACACAGAAGCGAATGAAGTGGAGGGAAGGAAAGGGAAGGGGTGATGGAGCAGGCGAGAATCCAGGGAAGGGACTAGGACCTGGTGAGACGCGGGGAGATCCGCCCCCCACTCATCCCCCCCAATCACCCCACCCAATCACCCCACCCACCCACACCCACCCACCCACACCCACACACACACACACACACACACACACACACACACACACACACACACACACACACACACACACACACACACATTCTGCTGCTTTCGGGAAATGAAAAACACCATAATAAAATCGCGTTCGAATCTAAGTTGCCCAGATTCGAACGCTTCTGGTTAGAGCAAAACCACATCAAATTTGACGCTTGTCAAATATATGAGCGCCTTGCAGACGATGAGTCACAATAACGGGGCTGAAGACATGATGACCAAGGAAGGAAGGAAATTATCAGGGGAAAGCGCCAAGCCATTAAGACTATATAGCACTGGGAAAGGGGGGGTCAGGATTAGGATTTGGGATGGGACGGGGGGAAGGAATGGTGCCCAACCACTTGGACGGTCAGGGATTGAACGCCGACCTGCATGGAGCGAGACTGTCGGTCTACCGTCTAGATCAAGTGGTTGGGCACATGATGACCAAACCACACACCAGAAGATGAAGAAACTACGACATTTCGGTCCGTCCTGGACCATTGTCAAGTCGTATGTGATAATGGTCAACATACGACCTGATAATAATGGTCAACACACGACCACGTTTCGGTCCAGGACGGACCGAAACGTCGTCGTCTCCTCGTCTTCTGGTGTGTGGTTTGGTCAACATACGGACGCCGTCGTTTCCAAGCCAATAGCAAGTGGAACAGAACCGTACACGGGAAGATTATCCAATCACGTCGCTGCCTAGCTTACTGGTGCGCGAACTGTGGCGTCAGAGTGACGCCCAAACTTACTGAGACAATAAAGCACATCCCAAAAGCACATAGAGTACCTTTGGTTATTATATCTACCTTCCTTAAACAGTGACGTTGTCTACAAGAGCTACAGACTGGTGACTCAAAGACCCGAGGGACCCGAGTCACCAGGACTTGCCACAAGACCTCCTATAGGGACCCCAGTCACCAGAATCTCTGATTTCGTTGGGAGTTCCCAATAACACTAATTTGACAGTAATCGACATACTATAAACTGCTCGAAGAATAATATGTTAAACAGAGGGCTCTGTTTAACGTTAAATAATACTAAAGAATAATACGTTAAACACTCTCTCCCTCTCTCTCTCTCTCTCTCTCTCTCTCTCTCTCTCTCTCTCTCTCTCTCTCTCTCTCTCTCTCTCTCTCTCTCTCTCTCTCTCTCTCTCTCTCTCTCTCTCTCTCCCCCCCTCTCTCCACCTTCCACTCATGGTCTTGTTTAACTTGCGTGGTGAAGGAGTTTCTGGAGGTCCACCAGGTGAACCCCTTTCGTGCCTCTACGAGAGGTATTCGGTTGAAACTACATTGCATTCAATGCTGTATCTGTGTTGAACACCGGTCTACACTCCGGGATGCAACCATGTTGAACACCGGTCTGCGCGCCGGGATGCATCTGTGTGGAACAAGGGTCTGTTCTCGTACCGCTGCTGTTCTTAATTTATGGGAACGACCTACTCGGAGGAAGTGAGCTCGGACATGTCAATGTTTGCTGATGATGCAGAGATGAGTTACGTGAAAACAAATGAGAAGTGCAGGAAGGAACAGGAGGACCTTGACGAGCTCCAGGAGTGGTAAAACATATGGTTGCTGGAATTCAATCTCAACAAGTGTAAGGTAATGAAGATGGGTAAGAGAGAGGAGACCAGAAGGCAGCTACAGAAATTAGAAAGAGAAGTATCTATGAGTGGATATAATTCCTTCACTAACACCAGACACCCACAAACAGGATAACATCGGCAACATATGGGACGCTGACAAGTATGAAAACATTGGTTAGAAACCTAATTCAGGACTCCAAGGCAATCTACACAAAATCTGTTAGACCAATACTGGAGAATGCATCACCTGAATGGAATCAGCACATTGTAAAACATAAAGCCACAATTAAAGAAATACAAACGTTTGCAACAAGACTGGTGTCAGAGCTGAGAGAATTAAGCTATGAAGATTGGCTAATGGAACTCAGTCTCTCAACCCTAGAAGATAGAAGGAACAGAGGATATATGATCACAACATACAAGGTAATGAGCGGGTTAGATAAGGTGGACAAGCATATCCTTTACGGGTAGTTATAGAGTGGAATGCCCAGAAAAAGCAAGTTGTGGTAGCTACCGCCATCCACATCTTTAAGACCCTGTTCTACAAAGAATCTGAAAGTAAGTTTAAGTAAGTTGTTAATTTATTATGCACCCCATACCCATCCTGTGGGCGGTAGTGGAAAAGGGGTTACAGAGGCCTGTAATGGGCTCAGGGACATTCATTTAGCTAAGCAAGTTACAATCTTGATGAGCTAGTTACAAAATTCAATGCACATCGTCACATCCACAATGGGCTCGAGCCCGAACAAAGGTACAGTTTCTAAATGAATCGACTGACGTATGTGGAGAGCTAGTGTTACAATTGTTAAGTTTATCCTACACCCCATCTCTGTGGCAACGGCAGAGTCTGAAAGTCAGAATAGTTAAATTAAAACGCAGCAGTTACAGCGTTAGTAGGCGGGGTATGCAGAGCTAGACCTCCATCCCTCCTCACCCCCCCCCCCATATAGACACTGACAGGGAAGTACTGCCTGACAGTGCCCGTCTGCTGGACGGGGTCTGTCGAACAGTCCATCCGGTCGACGAAGCTTGGTGTTCTCTCTATCACCGACCAACGATCAGTCCACAAACATATACACGTGTTTGTTCGGACACGCAAAACACACACACACACACGCACACATTCGTGTGTGTTCACCCTTGGTCCTACACTCACGAATACTTTTCTCCCTCTCTATACATGTGCATTATAAAAGCACTATTATTAAGAACAATTATTTTCGTATATTCCTTTTCAGAAAGAGTTGATGCGAGCGTTTAGCGACTAACAGCAAATGTTCACATGTATAATTTTAACTGAAAAATACGAGTTCGTACAAATGGCTGCTGTTAACTAAGCTTCAGCGCCACAGCCAGACGGGCAAGAGGGCAGCCCTAAGGACCCGAAAGTCACCTGGACGGGCAAGAAAGGTCTCCTAGGGACACAAATTCACCAGGAAGGGCAAGAGGGTTCCCCTATGGACCTAAAAGTCACCAAGACGGGCAAGAGGATTCCCCCATGGACCTAAGTCACCAGGATAGGCAAGAGGGTTCCCCCATGGACCTAAAAGTCACCAGGATGGGCAAGAGGATTCCCTTAGGGACCCAAAAGTCACCAGGACGGGCAAGAAGGGTACCCTAGGGACCTAAAGTGAGCGACTGTGCTCTTTGGCATATCAGCACTGGGGGAGTGGATGGGGGAAGGGTTGTGTAGACTAGCTGCTGCTTCCGCGGATTTGAAATAATGAATGAAATGAATTTGATTGTACGTTGCGAAGGGCAATTGCACGGAACCATTGTTGCACGACTATTTGCGGACTGTGACATGCTGAAATGAGCCCTATGATCCCTGCACGCTGTTATTTGCCTTCGGCCTTTTCATGGATAGTGGGGCCC
The DNA here is from genome assembly GCF_040958095.1 of Procambarus clarkii. Taxonomy (NCBI): domain Eukaryota; kingdom Metazoa; phylum Arthropoda; class Malacostraca; order Decapoda; family Cambaridae; genus Procambarus; species Procambarus clarkii. Next base: position 7,429,134 of record NC_091158.1, read on the forward strand.
TAAGGGTGAAGGGTTCGGGACGGGTGGGGATAGATGGGGAAGGGATGGGGGGATAGAGGGGAAGGGGGAAGAGGATGGAAGCGTTGGGGAAGAGGAGGGGAAAGCAGACATGGAGTTCCATATGGCATTTGATTTGTAACTTTTGTTTGAAGGATTAAGAGGAACCGGCACATGGTTGAGGCGAGGGGGGGGGGATACACAGTCAACAACATTGTAATTATTGCGTGTATACTTATCACAAGAGTAAGAAGAGAATTCGGAATTGTATCTTTTTTTTTTATTATTGTAGGTCCATTAACCTTGGCGGAGTTGTGTGTCGTGTGAGGTATTCTGTGGCTGCCACAGTTACGCCAACACAACTTATAATTTGGAGCTACTTATGTCGGCAGACACGAGTCATTATATGTAGCAATGAGAAATACGGTACACAACGTCTCCACACACACACACACACACACACACACACACACACACACACACACACACACACTCACTCACTCACTCACATCACTCACTCACTCACTCTCACACACGAGAGAGAGAGAGACTGATATTTACAGTCATAAAATAGTTATAGGCCTGGCAACGGGTCGAACCTTTGTTTCCTTGTCGCAAACAAAAGGAGACTGACGCAAACATATCATCAGCGAACGAAAGAAAATATGTTTTTTGTATTCATGACTTACAAATTAGAAAGCTAGGATGAGCCCGAGACTTTCACATCCTCTCATTAACCGGATAACACACACACACACACACACACACACACACACACACACACACACACACACACACACACACACACACACACACACAAGCAACGTGGGTCTCCCCCTCCCCCCCCCCGGGGCCACAGGGGACGACTGGTACCGCTTTCCGCGAAAATTTTGGGTTCTCATTTGATTAGAAAATACCATGAAAAGTGCATTAAACTGAGAGAGACTAAATGTTAGTTCGCATGGCCTTTGGATCCCTGCGTCCCCCTCCACGTTTACTATAATTACAGGCAGGACAACAAGTGACTTCTTTTCATTCGAAAATCACCATCTGAATACAGATTGGAAATCATTGTTTGTTCACAATGTGTCAACCCTTTAGGCTACTGCCACGGACATTTTTAAAGGCCAAATATTGCTTTCAGTGTCAGGAGGGAGAATATATATATATATATATATATATATATATATATATATATATATATATATATATATATATATATATATACTCCTACCTCCTATATGGTCCTCCTACCTCCTATATGTCAGCACCACATACAGGGGATTTCCTGTTAGCAACCCCAATGTCGGCAACTGGCACGCGTCTCACACCACACGCCCTCCGAATTGCTGTGGCCCTCCGCCTTGCTGCCCCAATCCACACCAGATATAGATGTATTTGCGGCGAGGTGGTGGCCGACAGGTATGGCCACCATGGCCTACTCTGCCAAAGCACAGGGGGATGGCACTCGAGGCACAGTGAAGTTAACGACATCATCAAGAGGAGCCTCACCACAGCTCAACCCGTTCTCGCAAATTTAATAAGTCAATATTGACTTATTAAATATGTGCATAGGTGACATACTTAACATAATAGTTTCCCTTGAAAAGCTTCATAGAAAACACCGACCTTACCAAACCTACTTAGTATGTTAAGATAAGCATCTTATTGCTTCGTAATTACAATTATTACCTAACCTATACCTATAATAGGTTAAGTAACAATTGTAATTACGAAGCTATAAGATGCTTATTTTAACATATTAAGTAGGTTAGGTAAGGTCGGTGTTTTCTATGAAGCTTTTCAAGGGAAACTATTATGTTTAGTATGTCACCTATGCACGCAACTAATAAGTAAATATTGACATATTAAATTTGCGAGAACGGGTTGCACAGCTGGATGCCCAGCTGAAAGAGAGCCCCGTTACCTAACGCCCCGTAACTCTGATGCTCTTATTGGTCGCCCGGATGGTATCACAGTGAACCCCTGGAAGAATGGCAAGCAGTTGGTATGGGACTACACGTGCGTATCAACCCTGGCTAACACCTACATTAACCTCAGTGTTGCACAACCAGGTAGCGCTGCCACCCACAGGGAAGCAGCCAAATCCCGTAAGTATAGAGAACTGGATCACCACTACAATTTTGTCCCCATTGCTTCTGAGACACTCGGCGCCTGGGGTAAAAGTGCTACCAGTTTTTTGAAGGAACTGGGTTCTAGGCTCATTGAAACAACAAGGGACCCAAGAGCTGCAAGCTTTCTTTTCCAGCGCCTCAGTGTGGCGATACAGAGGGGAAATGCGCACTGCATCCAGGGTTCCTGCCCGCCATCTGAGGAGCTGGAGGAACTCGACAACCTATGATAACCATCTTTGTAACCCATATGTAACTCCTTTTTTGTAACAAAGTTTATATATATATATATATATATATATATATATATTTATATATATATATATATATATATATATATATATATATATATATATATATAATATAATATAATATATGTTAGAATAGATGCCATCTTTCAATAATATTAAATTAGAACAGTCCAACAGCCTGCTGAAATCAATGCTAGAAAAAGCCCTCAACCTTTCTCTCAGCGACTCGCAGTGGAAACAGGCCTCCCTTCCTGTCAGGCTTGGGGGCCTCGGCCATCGCACAGCAAAACAAATTGCTGTACCAGCATTCCAGTCCTCTTCAGTGGCGTCTGACAAACTGGTGAAGGAAATCCTATCTGAGTGCCTAGGTCAACAGGCAGGGGTACATGATCCCAGCTTTACGGTCTGCACCCATAAGCAATCCAGCTGGGATCGCCCCATTGCCGACCAAGAAGCTGCGACACCACATGACACTGCCCGACTTAGAGCGGTAGCAGCTCCCCATGCAGGTGACTTCCTATTAGCAACCCCAATGTCAGCAACCGGCACCCGTCTCACACTGCAGGCCCTCCGAATTGCCGTGGCTTTCCGCCTCGCTGCCCCAATCCACACCGAATACAGGTGTATTTGCGGCGAGGCAGAGGCCGACAGGTACGGACGGCATGGCCTTCTCTGCCAAAGGACAGGAGGATGGCATGCAAGACACGGCGAGGTTAACGACATTATCAAGAGATACCTTACCACAGCCGGTTGTCCAGCAGAGAGAGCGCCCCGTTACCTAATGTCCCGCAACTCTGATGAGTCTGTCGGTCGGCCAGACGGGATTACTGTGAACCCCTGGAAGAATGGTAGACAGTTGGTGAGTGACTACACTTGCCTGTCAGCTTTAGCCAACACCTATGTTGACTTCAGAGCTGCACAGGCAGAAGTGCTGCCAATCACCGGGAAGCAGCCAAGTCATGTAAATAAAAGATCTTGATCACCACTACAATTTTGTCCCCATTGCCTCAGAGACACTTAGTGCCTGGGGTAAAAGTGCTGCTAGTTTTTTGAAGGAGTTGGGATCCAAGCTAATTGAAACAACTAGAGAGACTAGAGCTGGCAGTTTTCTCTTTGAGCGCCTTAGTGTGGCGATCCAGAGAGGAAATGCTCACTGCATCCATGGTTCCTGCCCGCCATCTGAGGAGCTAGAGGAAGTCTATAGCCTGTGACAAGTAGCCTTGTACTTTGTAACCAATGTTGTAACCCTTTTTGTGTAATGCAATTTTAAATTAAAGTTATATATATATATATATATATATATATATATATATATATATATATATATATATATATATATGTCGTACCTAGTAGCCAGAACTCACTTCTGAGCCTACTATGCAAGGCCCAATTTGCCTAATAAGCCAAGTTTTCATGAATTAATTGCTTTTCGACTACCTAACCTACCTAACCTAACCTAACCTAACTTTTTCGGCTACCTAACCTAACCTAACCTATAAAGATAGGTTAGGTTAGGTTAGGTAGGGTTGGTTAGGTTCGGTCATATATCTACGTTAATTTTAACTTCAATAAAAAAAAATTGACCTCTTACATAATGAAATGGGTTGCTTTATCATTTCATAAGAAAAAATTTAGAGAAAATATATTAATTCATGAAAACTTGGCTTATTAGGCAAATCGGGCCTTGCATTGTAGGCTGAAAAGTGAGTTCTGGCTACTAGGTACGACATATATATATATATATATATATATATATATATATATATATATATATATATATATATATATATATATATATGGCCCCCTATCTCCACCGAGCACCGGTGTATTTGCGGCCATGCACGGGCAGACCAATACGGCAGCCATGGTCTCATCTGTCGTAAGACACAGGGAAAGATTGCCAGACGTGAAGCAGTCAATGACATCATCAAGAGAAGTTTGGCTTCAGCTGGGTGCCCAGCACAAAGGGAACCTCAGTTGTGCAGGCCTGACAACAGCCAAAAACGCCCAGATGGAGTCACCCTGCAGCCGTGGAGAGAAGGTAAACAGGTCGTGTGGGACTACACGTGTGCATCCACATTGGCTGATACCTATCTACCTTACAGCGCAGCTGAGGGAGGCGGGGCGGCCACCTTCAGGGAGACCCAGAAAACTAACAAGTACAGGGACCTAGAACGTTGTTACAGGTTCGTGCCAATAGGCTCTGAGACTCTGGGCGCCTGGGGTAAATGTGCACTTAAGTTCCTGAAGGAGCTGGGCGAGGAACTCATTGGGAAGACTAGAGACCCAAGAGCGGCCAGTTTTATGTTCCAGCGCCTCAGTGTCGCTGTTCAGAGGGGAAATGCGTGTTGTATCTTGGGTACGCACCCGACCCCCGAGGAACTGGACGAGGTCTTCGAACACTGATTGGTATATTGTTATATTGTTATATAAGTGTGTGTTTTCTGTAAACTGTAGCATTGCAATAAAATCAAATAAAAAAAAAAAAATAATAGGGGTGGTAGGAGAGGAAAAGATTAAAGTATTCAGTGAGAATCCACAAGGTCTTCTCTGAACACTATTTATTTTCTTCTTCGAGGATGTGGGTCCCTTTAATTAAACCAGTGGTGGTACCCCTATATATATATATATATATATATATATATATATATATATATATATATATATATATATATATATGTCGTACCTAGTAGCCAGAACTCACTTCTCAGCCTACTATTCAAGGCCCGATTTGCCTAATAAGCCAAGTTTTCCTGAATTAATATATTTACTATAATTTTTTTCTTATGAAATGATAAAGCAACCCTTTTCTCTATGTATGAGGTCAATTTATTTTTATTGGAGTTAAAATTAACGTAGATATATGACCGAACCTAACCAACCCTACCTAACCTAACCTAACCTATATTTATAGGTAAGGTTAGGTTAGGTAGCCTAAAAAAGCTAGGTTAGGTTAGGTTAGGTAGGTTAGGTAGACGAAAAAACATTAATTCATGAAAACTTGGCTTATTAGGCAAATCGGGCCTTGAATAGTAGGCTGAGAAGTGCGTTCTGGCTACCAGGTACGACATATATATATATATATATATATATATATATATATATATATATATATATATATATATATCTATATATATATATATATATATATATATATATATATATATATACACACACATACATACACACAAAAAGAATAGGGGTGGGAGGAGAAGAAAATATCAAAGTGTTCAGTCCACAAGGTCTTCTCTGAGTACTTTTTATTTTCTTCTCCGAGGCTATGGGTCCCTACACTTACACCAGACGTGGTTTTATGTTTAAAATATATATCAAATACATACAAGATTTTTAGTGCATATAAGATACAGTATACATAAATACTACTTTGATGTTGTACTTCATTTTTTTCTATATAATATATAGAAATATATATGTTATATTAGCTTTCCTACATAGTATATAAAAGATTCATTATTGATTGTGTAATTTTGTTTATCAGATAGTGCTCCAGCAGGATGGTTCGTGCATAATTTATTTCTTCCGTGCGACTCTAAAGTCAAGCACACGTTAAAGAAAAAAAAAACACAGTTTACAAAGCAAATTCACACGAGCAAACTAACAAAACGCTGTCGAGGCAATTCTCGATAACTAATTCATCTAAAATGTACTTGGTCCATTCCCAACCATTTTCACTCCGCGCACCCCCCCCCCCCCCCCCCCCCACACACACACACATCGCTGGAAGACAGAAGTGCTCGGGGAGACATGATCACTACATACAAAATTCTCAGGGGAATTGACCAACCTGTCCTCTTAAAAAGAACGTCGCTTTTGGCCGTTTGCCCGTATGGCCGAATTTGGACGTAATTTCAAAATGAAAAAAAAATGAAAATAAATTTGGGAATTTTTTTTTCAACAACAGCAAGTTAAGGGTCCTCTGATAGGTTAGGTGGGCAGGAAATTCTCAAAGTTTCAAAACGTTATGAAAAACGTGATTGATTGATTGATGAAGATTAAGCCACCCAAAAGGTGGCACGGGCATGAATAGCCCGTAAGTGGTGGCCCTTTTGAGCCATTACCAGTATCAAGAGCTGATACTGGAGATCTGTGGAGGTGCGAATGCACCCTGCATGGCGGGAGATGTCTCCCTTGTGAATGTGTTATGAAGATGAAGCCACCCAAAAGGTGGCACGGGCATGAATAGCTCGTAAGTGGTGGCCCTTTTGAGCCATTACCAGTATCAAGAGCTGATACTGGAGATCTGTGGAGGCGCGACTGCACCCTGCGTGACGGGAGATGTCTCCCGGACCCGGTGACCAAGTGGATTGATTGATTGATGAAGATTAAGCCACCCAAAAGGTGGCACGGGCATGAATAGCCCGTAAGTGGTGGCCCTTTTAAGCCATTACCAGTATCAAGAGCTAATACTGGAGATCTGTGGAGGTGCGAATGCACCCTGCGTGACGGGAGATGTCTCCCGGACCCGGTGACCAAGTGGATTGATTGATTGATGAAGATGAAGCCACCCAAAAGGTGGCACGGGCATGAATAGCTCGTAAGTGGTGGCCCTTTTGAGCCATCACCAGTATCAATAGATGATACTGGAGACCTGTGGGGGTGCGACTGCACCCTGCGTGACGGGAGATGTCTCCCGGACCAAATGGTGACCAGATGCAAAAAAAAAAAAAAAAAAAACGTGAATTTAAAGTGTCCTCTTATAACCTCTGCGCGTACGCTGGACGACTCAAATAGAAAACGGAACAGAACGTCACTTTTGTGAGTCGATTTCATTTCAAATTACGTCCAAATTTGGCCATAGTGCGCATACGAGCCAAAAGTGACGTTATTTTTAAGAGGACGGGTTGAATTGACAAGGTTGACAGGTGAAAGCTGAGTACCCAAATGAGCCACAGAGACATTAGAAAGAACTTTTTCAGTGTCAGTAGTTAGTAAATGGAATGCATTAGGCAGTGATGTGGTGGAGAGTGACTCCATACACAGTTTCAAATGTAGATATGATAGAGCCGAGTAGGCTCAAGAATCTGTACACCAGTAGATTGACGGTTGAGAGGCGGGACCAAAGAGCCAGAGCTCAACCCCCGCAAGCATAACTAGGCGAGTACAACTAGGTGATCGTACACACAGTACACAGTCATCCCGTGTAGCTCCATATGTATAAACTCATTAAATACAATTTCAGACTGTTTAAGGTTATGCATGCCGGGCGTCACTGGCTCCTCAATATGCTAGGATATATGCTAGGATACACAGGAGGAGGGGACGGGGGGGGAGGAGAGGGGTCGTTGTCGCTCTCTCTTCCTTGTCCTTTCCTCCTCCCGCCCAAATTAACTAGTCAGAGGAATAAAAAATAAATGGTATACGCATCTTCCATCTTTTTTCCACTGTAGCGAGTAGATTATGCCAATAATATACTCGCTCCAAATGCATTGTTAATATTCCTGTCAACCTTTGGAGATGAATGAGGTGAGGCGTTGCCCGGGCAACACGGTGAGGTGTTGCCCGAGCATATAAGCAGCAGAATAGCAAACATTAACTAGTCTACTTTCAAGTGTGGTCTAGAGCAGACACTTGCGAGATACTGTACCGACGCTCAGTGCGCTCAACTCACACCAAAGTATCACCTGTGTACTTCTGTATATTCGACCAAATATATATATATAGTATCTTAGTGTCTGTGTTTATTTGTCACCATACTTTACGTAACAATAGAACCGTTATACCACCAATACAAATGACAGCACTTCATGGAAAGACTATGTCTCCATGTTCTATATATTCCCGTGTTCCCTTCTCTCCCCCCATCCCCCACGCACCAGCCCGCCTGCCCCTCTCTATAACCATATATACTAAAATGGGAATATTTAACATAAGGCTGCTTTAAAGCAAGCCAACCCATGGCACAGCCACACGAATCACGGAAAATGGCAGGGAAAGGGCAATGCATTCCTGTGTGCGTGTGGAACCACTAGACTGCACAATAGTGAACCAGCTTCACATTGTGTATGGGTTCTCTCGTTCCCCCCTCCCCCTAACTCCCAGCACAAGGACCACAGCACCGCCAGAACAATATGCTTTTGTAATTGGTAATTGGTCATTTGGCTATATTCCGTACTGGAGGGAGGGAGGGAGGGTCGGCGACTCGACTGACAATACATGATAATACAATGTTTTTTTTTTCCAGGATGGTAAAGGGTTGGGTGGTAAGGGACCGGGGGGAGGGGGGGGGAGAGGTTACTGAAGGCTACATTATATACGGGAACCTTCGCGTATACTAAACATCACGTGATATGTGTTCGAAATACCACGAACACACACACACACACGTGTATTTTATGAAAATATTACACACGACAAATGACCAGAGTTTCTTTCAGTTGATGCGTCTATTCACCTCGCAGTAAACGGCGGTACCTGGGAGTTAGGCAACTGTTGTGAGGTTGCATCCTGGGGTGGGCCTCCATACAATATACATATATGTATACAGGCTTCCTGTCCCCAGACAAACGCTAATTTATTATTGAAGTTGACTATGACGAAGACGCCCGGACAGGTTAACTGTCACCATCACTGACAGTCTTGTACCCATAGCTGTCATCTGTTACATCACTGACAGTCTTGTACCCACAGCTGTCATCTGTTACATCACTGACAGTCTTGTACCCACAGCTGTCATCTGTTACATCAGTGACAAAATTATCAATACAAGATCTTCCTCTCAATCACATGAGTGAACGCTAACTCTCAATCACATGAGTGAACGCTAACTCTCAATCACATGAGTGAACGCTAACTCTCAATCACATGAGTGAACGCTAACTCTCAATCACATGAGTGAACGCTAACTCTCAATCACATGAGTGAACGCTAACTCTCAATCACATGAGTGAACGCTAACTCTCAATCACATGAGTGAACGCTAACTCTCAATCACATGAGTGAACGCTAACTCTCAATCACATGAGTGAACGCTAACTCTCAATCACATGAGTGAACGCTAACTCTCAATCACATGAGTGAACGCTAACTCTCAATCACATGAGTGAACGCTAACTCTCAATCACATGAGTGAACGCTAACTCTCAATCACATGAGTGAACGCTAACTCTCAATCACATGAGTGAACGCTAACTCTCAATCACATGAGTGAACGCTAACTCTCAATCACATGAGTGAACGCTAACTCTCAATCACATGAGTGAACGCTAACTCTCAATCACATGAGTGAACGCTAACTCAATCACATGAGTGAACGCTAATGTTAATATTAAATCCATTAATGAGAGCCGAATTACGTAAATTTTCAGCTTCTCAAAGTCAAATTTAAGTATGAATCTTGTCTAGGAAGATCAATATTAGTCACCCACGGTCGTGAGGCTATCAGTTGGCCCAGATTTTCCAGCGAGCACATGTCCACACACAAGGAAATGTGTATGGCCACACACGAGTGCTGCCACCGTAAACAACACCCGTGTAGTGGCCACACACGAGTGCTGCCACCGTAAACAACACCCGTGTATGGCCACACACGAGTGCTGCCACCGTAAACAACACCCGTGTATGGCCACACACGAGTGCTGCCACCGTAAACAACACCCGTGTATGGCCACACACGAGTGCTGCCACCGTAAACAACACCCGTGTGTGGCCACACACGAGTGCTGCCACCGTAAACAACACCCGTGTATGGCCACACACGAGTGCTGCCACCGTAAACAACACCCGTGTATGGCCACACACGAGTGCTGCCACCGTAAACAACACCCGTGTGTGGCCACACACGAGTGCTGCCACCGTAAACAACACCCGTGTATGGCCACACACGAGTGCTGCCACCGTAAACAACACCCGTGTAGTGGCCACACACGAGTGCTGCCACCGTAAACAACACCCGTGTATGGCCACACACGAGTGCTGCCACCGTAAACAACACCCGTGTATGGCCACACACGAGTGCTGCCACCGTAAACAACACCCGTGTATGGCCACACACGAGTGCTGCCACCGTAAACAACACCCGTGTGTGGCCACACACGAGTGCCGCCACCGTAAACAACACCCGTGTATGGCCACACACGAGTGCTGCCACCGTAAACAACACCCGTGTATGGCCACACACGAGTGCTGCCACCGTAAACAACACCCGTGTATGGCCACACACGAGTGCTGCCACCGTAAACAACACCCGTGTATGGCCACACACGAGTGCTGCCACCGTAAACAACACCCGTGTATGGCCACACACGAGTGCTGCCACCGTAAACAACACTCATCTACAATTTTGGAGACAAAAATTAATTCTAGGATTTTTGCAGATTTTTTTATTTTATTTTTTTTAAGATGCATTTGAAAGTAATTACATTAAAACCTGCACTATACTGTAATTAGTGAGGTTGCTTCTTTCATTGTTTCCCCTCCCCCCCCTTACTAACTTCATCCCTTTCCACCTCTCCCACTCCCCACCCCCTCTCTCCACCTCTCCCACTCCCCACCCCCCCTCTCCTCTTCCCCACTCCCTCTCTCCACCTCTCCTCTTCCCCACCCCCTCTCTCCACCTCTCCCACTCCCCACCCCCTCTCTCCACCTCTCCCACTCCCCACCCCCTCTCTCCACCTCTCCCACTCCCCACCCCCTCTCTCCACCTCTCCCACTCCCTCTCTCCACCTCTCCCACTCCCCACCCCCTCTCTCCACCTCTCCCACTCCCCACCCCCTCTCTCCACCTCTCCTCTTCCCCACCCCCTCTCTCCACCTCTCCTCTTCCCCACCCCCTCTCTCCACCTCTCCCACTCCCCACCCCCTCTCTCCACCTCTCCTCTTCCCCACCCCCCTCTCTCCACCTCTCCTCTTCCCCACCCCCTCTCTCCACCTCTTGTCGGAAAATCCGACACCATTTAATAATCATACAGATAATAGCTGTATTACCAACAAGTTACCCATAGAAAACGTAACTTGTAGTGGAATTACCGTCTATAGAAAACGGGATATCATCACCACACACTATTATAATTCACCACCTATTATGGTGGGAATTGTTCTTAAATACATTAGTCTTTGGACTTTACCATCATAAAAACATCTTATATAAATTAACTTAATTATCAATATTAAAGTAGAGTAAATGTGACCCTTCTATCACTTTCTGAAATGTGGACAATGTAAGCCAGGCGTCAGAGTGAGGAGGAGGGCAGCCATTGTTGTTATATGAGACCAGAGGCTCACACGGGAGCAAATTCGGCTCCTGTTAAATTTACTTGGACGTAGTGTTATGGAACCCAAAGGTGTAACATTGTCAACACGCTGTCTACAAATACAAGTTAAGTGTCTATCCGAAACCCGTTTATCATTCATTTATGGCCATTAATGTCAGGATATTGGGTTAGCCGGTTAGAACGCGAAATCGCCTCAAACTAAAGGTAATTAAGCCAGGTCTTTCATGTTCCATGTACTGTATACAGTTTTCTCTGAAATACTTGTCATATATAGGTTTCTGGCTTCACAGCTAGCGCACTTTTGACAGGTCAAGACGAGGATGCAAGATTATGTGCACCAGTTACTGGGTGATGGAAGCTACCTCAAAGAGGATAATTTGGTGTCTACACCCTAGTTATACCTGGTGGACTAACCTGCTGTACTATAAGATAAGGAACCTCATCAATGTATGTAGCTATTACTGTAGTTTGATTGGCTGCATATATATTAATATAATAACCCCCCCTAATGTGTAGAGGATCGATTTGTGAGATTATGAGATTATTGCAGAAATACAGTCCACTTAACATTATACAAATTGCTATCGAAGTATATAAATTAACGTAAATATAAATTCATATAAATTAAATAAATATAAATCTCACAGGTCGGTTCCCACATTATTTGGTCATCTTCGAACCGGATGACGGATTATTTGATCCTTTGAACCCACATTTGGTCATCTTAGTACCGGATGAACCAGTTATCCAGTGGATTCATTAAATATACTAGTGCAGTGTTATTTAAACAAAGCCAGCCAGTCATAGACAGCGGCGATGCCTCGTGGGAGCTCAGGAGCCTCCCTCAGCCGAGTTCAGCCTTAGTCAGCGGTTTCATGCACACCCACAGATTTGGTGGCGTGTTATTCTGTGAAATGACAGAGCTAATATAGAAGCCAGCCAAACTAGTGACTGTGTCTTCGCGAGATTGTTCACGGATTTCGTGGTGTTACATTTCGCGAGAGATTATCTACGAATTTTGTGGACTTTATTTCGCGAGGTCACTAATAACATTTAATACTTCTAGATAATATTAGAAGTTTCATAGAGGCTAATTAAGAGGCTATTAACAATAATTGTGTATATTATTTCTCCAAAATAGAGAATTATTTAATATATTGCACTAGTGATCACAGTATAATATTTACTAATTGCCAACCCACAACAGGGTAGGATATTAACCATTGACTAGTTGAACTATTATCGTTCATCCTAGTCCCATTATTACCATAGTCAGTTGTACTATATTGATCAACCTAACACCATTAATGAATGGTCCAGACCCTATTTTGGGTGTAATTTTTATCAACTCGAGTTGAGTTGTGTATATATAATAATTTACTTATGATCATTACACCTTTGAGTGATTAATTAGTGTCTCTACCATCCTAGGGTGATATAGAGGAGCTAACCTAAAGGTACTTCCAGTGACACTGGTTTATCACTCAAATCATTAGTGTGGATGATTGTATATATATATAATGTGTATTAATTTTAAGTTCTAACCTCTAGTAGAGGTAGGATTATTGCCTAGTGAGTTCAGAATTTACCCTAGGCTACCATTAGAGCTTGTTCAGTATTATGAGCAGCCCAAGTACAAGCCCCACAAGGCTTCACCAACGAGCCAGTATGGATAATGCAGGGAGAATGAAAAGAACCCTTGCAGGTCTTAAAGGCCACTTAACAAGACAGATCAAGAAATGTGAAGATTTGTCACAACAATCAACAGTTGATTATGCTGACCTGGAAAGCTATTATCAAGCAGCTGCAGGTAAATTTGAGCAAATCAAATGTCAAATAGCAACATATGTGGCTGAACTTGCCAACACTAATTTATCAGAAACAGAAATAGACGACATTATGGTTGATCTTGCGAATTATGAAGATCAAACTCAGGCCACGTTACAGCCTTATGTCAAATTAATTGCCCAGAACAAGGCAACAGCAACAACAACAACAGTTGCATCTAATACGAGTCAAGCAGAAGCTCGACTCCCTCCAATTAATTTACCCACTTTCTCAGGAAAAGATGAGGAAGATTGGGACGAATTTTGGAACAAATTCGTTGACCTTGTAGACTCAAAACAATCTTTACCAAAGAGTAGTAAATTCTCTTATTTGCAAGGCCAATTATCAGGTGAGGCTAAAACAGTAGTATCCCATCTGAGATTAACTAATGACGGCTATGATCTGGCAGTAAAACTCCTCAAGGATAATTATGCTGATCCAGAAGTAAGAACATCACATTTAGTTCATGAGCTGTTGCATTTACCCCCACCGGAGGCTTCAGTTGATTCACTCCAAGTCTTCAAGCTGGAGGTAGAATCATTGATCAATGCCCTCAGCCTGACAGCAGATACAAACGGGGCTGAGTGGGTCTTGAAAATAATTGTCCAGGAGAAAGTACCTAGGGACATATTGAGACAAATGAGTGCTCATTACAATAAAAGTATCTTATCCATGAATGAAATATCTGAAGGTTTAAAGTCAGTAGTTCATCAATTACGAACACATGACAAATTAAAACCACCAAGTAAACCCTCAGAAACCAATAATAGTAAACCACAGAGTACCAAAGGTACTCCAAATCAATCTAGACAATATAATTCAACACCAAAGTGGAACAGTGGCAGTGTGGGCGTATATGCAGTGGGACCCTCCAAGCCTATAGTTACTGTGTCACCCAAGAACGTGACATCAAAGGGTACTGGAAGCTATGGAACATGTTTGTTCTGCAATGAGAAACATTCAATGTACCACTGCCCTAATTTTCCTGATAGTGACGCCCGTGTTGAGCGACTCAAAGATTTGCAACATTGCACGAGGTGCCTCAGGAAACATAACATCAAGGACTGTGATACCCAATTACACACCTGTAATAGGTGTAACAAAGGTCAGCACCATGCAGCATTGTGCAGAGACACCAAAACAACGTCTCCAAACCCCAAGGTGGAAGATAGCATTCCCACCACAGTACAGTACTGCAAGGTGCAACAAACAAAGAGTGTCCAATCGGCAAAGTCTAAAGGTAATACGACTTTGCCTACTGCCCAAATTACCATCCTGAATAAGAGGGCCAAGGTCCATACCCGTGGGTTGTTTAACCAAGGATCCCAGAGAACATATATCACCAAAAAGTTGGCAGATGAATTACAATTAAGGCCTGTAGCCCAGATGTCATTCAACATCTCAGGGTTTGTAACAGATGCAGGACCTCAAGTCTACCAGGTGGTACAACCATCAGTACGCTTAGGCAGGTACGTCTGTCGAGTACAAGCCATTGTGGTGGACAAAATACCAGTAGACCTACAAGTTCAAGGTCTGCGAGCAACAGCCAAATTCCTGAGAAATAGAGGAATAAAATTGGCAGATAATATTAAGTCTGATCACCTCACTGACTTCGGTCTCCTTGTTGGGACAGACTATTGCCATCGATTCATCGGTAGCCCTACTAAATATCAGGGTATAACCATGTTAAACTCTGCAGGAGGTAAATTACTCTCAGGCCCAGTATCAAGCCTGAGGAGACCTATGCCTGCAGATAAACAATACCAGTAGAAATCTAAATTTGTCAGCTGATTATATTTCTCCAGTAGCATTATACTAAGGAGATTACAGCTGACTATAGTAACAGAGGTTGATGTTAGTATCATCATTTAAAGCTGGAGATGAGTTCATGAGGCCTCAGTGGCAAATCAGTGAACAGTAGCTTAAGCAGCTACAAGTCACTGCGACCAATGTCACTGAACCCACTGCAGTCTCAGAACCATACTTTACTTTAATGATGAGCTATTCAATCTTCTGAATCAATTAACTAAATTAAACCCCAATAAATCTGATGACTGATTTGATACATTTATTATTTAATCAAGATGTATTCCATGGGCCTCAGTGTTTATATATCAGTGACCAGTTACCTGAAGAAACTTCAAGTTATATCTAAAGTCACTGATCTCACTGCAGTCCCTGAATCATACTTGACTGTAGTACTTGATCACATTCAGTCTTCTGGGTTAAATAATATGTAATTAGGCTTGAATATTAGCCTTTCAAGAGTTGACAGGGAAATGAAATCGCATTAGACTTCTAACCCCTGCAACTCTAGTACGGGACATCCGTCCTGTACGAACAGACGCACAAATGTGTGATTACTAACTACTAACATCAAATTAATCTAATAATACGAAGGAGGAGTATCGGTGTTTGTCTGTTCTAAATAGGACTTCGACCCGTGAGCAGCCCCCTGGGGAATTATGTCGGAAAATCCGACACCATTTAATAATCATACAGATAATAGCTGTATTACCAACAAGTTACCCATAGAAAACGTAACTTGTAGTGGAATTACCGTCTATAGAAAACGGGATATCATCACCACACACTATTATAATTCACCACCTATTATGGTGGGAATTGTTCTTAAATACATTAGTCTTTGGACTTTACCATCATAAAAACATCTTATATAAATTAACTTAATTATCAATATTAAAGTAGAGTAAATGTGACCCTTCTATCACTTTCTGAAATGTGGACAATGTAAGCCAGGCGTCAGAGTGAGGAGGAGGGCAGCCATTGTTGTTATATGAGACCAGAGGCTCACACGGGAGCAAATTCGGCTCCTGTTAAATTTACTTGGACGTAGTGTTATGGAACCCAAAGGTGTAACATTGTCAACACGCTGTCTACAAATACAAGTTAAGTGTCTATCCGAAACCCGTTTATCATTCATTTATGGCCATTAATGTCAGGATATAGGGTTAGCCGGTTAGAACGCGAAATCGCCTCAAACTAAAGGTAATTAAGCCAGGTCTTTCATGTTCCATGTACTGTATACAGTTTTCTCTGAAATACTTGTCATATATAGGTTTCTGGCTTCACAGCTAGCGCACTTTTGACAGGTCAAGACGAGGATGCAAGATTATGTGCACCAGTTACTGGGTGATGGAAGCTACCTCAAAGAGGATAATTTGGTGTCTACACCCTAGTTATACCTGGTGGACTAACCTGCTGTACTATAAGATAAGGAACCTCATCAATGTATGTAGCTATTACTGTAGTTTGATTGGCTGCATATATATTAATATAATAACCCCCCCTAATGTGTAGAGGATCGATTTGTGAGATTATGAGATTATTGCAGAAATACAGTCCACTTAACATTATACAAATTGCTATCGAAGTATATAAATTAACGTAAATATAAATTCATATAAATTAAATAAATATAAATCTCACAGGTCGGTTCCCACACCTCTCCCACTCCCCACCCCCTCTCTCCACCTCTCCTCTTCCCCACCCCCTCTCTCCACCTCTCCTCTTCCCCACCCCCCTCTCTCCACCTCTCCTCTTCCCCACCCCCCTCTCTCCACCTCTCCTCTTCCCCACCTTCCCTCTCTCCACCTCTCCTCTTCCCCACCCCCCTTCTCTCCACCTCTCCTCTTCCCAACCCCCCCTCTCTCCACCTCTCCTCTTCCCCACCCCCCTCTCTCCACCTCTCCTCTTCCCCACCCCTCTCTCTCCACCTCTCCTCTTCCCCACCCCCCTCTCTCCACCTCTCCTCTTCCCCACCCCCCTCTCTCCACCTCTCCTCTTCCCCACCCCCCTTCTCTCCACCTCTCCTCTTCCCCACCCCCCCTCTCTCCACCTCTCCTCTTCCCCACCCCCCCTCTCTCCACCTCTTCTCTTCCCCACCCCCCTCTCTCCACCTCTCCTCTTCCCCACCCCTCTCTCTCCACCTCTCCTCTTCCCCACCCCCCTCTCTCCACCTCTCCTCTTCCCCACCCCCCCTCTCTCCACCTCTCCTCTTCCCCCCCCCCTCTCTCCACCTCCCCTCTCTCCACCTCTCCTCTTCCCCACCCCCCCTCTCTCCACCTCTCCTCGTCCCCACCCCCCCTCTCTCCACCTCTCCTCTTCCCCACCCCCCTCTCTCCACCTCTCCTCTTCCCCACCCCCCTCTCTCCACCTCTCCTCTTCCCCACCCCCTCTCTCCACCTCTCCTCTTCCCTACCCCCCTCTCTCCACCTCTCCTCTTCCCCACCCCCCCCTCTCTCCACCTCTCCTCTTCCCCCCCCTCTCTCCACCTCCCCTCTCTCCACCTCTCCTCTTCCCCACCCCCCCTCTCTCCACCTCTCCTCGTCCCCACCCCCCCTCTCTCCACCTCTCCTCTTCCCCACCCCCCTCTCTCCACCTCTCCTCTTCCCCACCCCCCCTCTCTCCACCTCTCCTCTTCCCCACCCCCTCTCTCCACCTCTCCTCTTCCCCACCCCCCTCTCTCCACCTCTCCTCTTCCCCACCCCCCTCTCTCCACCTCTCCTCTTCCCACCACCTTTCCAAAAGGGCGTCAATAGGACCGTCTTAAACTGGGCCAAATTAGCAGGTGGGCGACCTTTGTACCGGTTGTGGTTGAGCATTACCTGTTTACTGCCGCAGTCGCATACCTCCGCGTCATAACGTTTGGGCCCCTTCAACATCAAAGAGAACACCCGCACAACTGCACAACGGTGGTT
The DNA here is from genome assembly GCF_040958095.1 of Procambarus clarkii. NCBI lineage: Eukaryota > Metazoa > Arthropoda > Malacostraca > Decapoda > Cambaridae > Procambarus > Procambarus clarkii. The sequence goes on from NC_091158.1 coordinate 7,447,291, forward strand.
GCTTCATGAAGGCCCCTAACGACCCCGCGGAAGCACCAAATTTGACACTCACCGGTAACGACTGCTTGTTAGCGGATATGGAATAGTTGGGAGGGGGTTTGGTGGGTGAGGTTAAAGCTTTTTCAAATGCTCGCTAGTGTCAAGTCCAATTAGTAAATGCCTAGTTAACCTCTTGTTGTGTGGCGCCCATATTGCCGTATCTCGCTTACTGTACCGTGGGTGCCGCCTCCCACCGCCCTCTCTTCTCCTATGGCAACTCCCATGTGTGTCTTGGTGCTCATAAACACACACACACACACACACACAGTTGATTGACAGTTGAGAGGCGGGACCAAAGAGCCAAAGCTCAACCCCCGCAAGCACAATTAGGTGAGTACACACACACACACACACAGTGGAGGCGGAAACATATGAGCAGTTTCTTTCACCTTGATGCGCCTGTTCACCTAGCAGTAAATAGGTACCTAGGTGTTAGACAGCTGCTACGGGCTGCTTCCTGGGGGTGTGTAACAAAAAGGAGGCCTGGTCGAGGACCGGGCCACGAGGATGCTAAGCCTCGAAATAACCTCAAGATAACTTTGATACTACAGTCCTTGACCTGTGGGTGGTAAGTTCCTTAACTAATTTCACAGATTAGTTGAGGACCTACTAACATATGCAGGAACATCCCGCCAAACACACACCGAAACTACGACGTTGGTACAACGTTCGAACAAGTTTTAACACCTAACCAGTTATAACAACCAATATAGCAAGTTGTAACAACGTTCTAATACGTCATAAACACGTTAAGCCAAGATGTAACAACTTTATTACAAGTTGTAACAAGCGGAAAATAGACACAGTTTCGGTTTGTGTTTCCAGGGATAGGTCTGTGCAGACTTGTGCAACGTCTACGGTCAGGCTTTATCTACAACCCGTCCTCGACTCGAGTCCATTCCATCCAACGGTCGACCCCACAGAAGCGTTCATAAATTTGTAAATGCTGTTCATTCAAAACGGGAATTTTCTCAGATATAAATTAATATTTAATATTTTGGCATATTGTGCATATATGACCCTAGGTTAGGTGTTTAGGTTCTGTTGGTGATTATTTGTATTTGTAGTACGTGGGTGAAGCATTTGCAGCGTTGTGGTTCAAACAAAATTCGTCAGTGAAGCACTTGTTCCGAAAGTGTTCGAACGTCAACAGTCGTGAGTCGTGTGTAAATCGTTTTTCATTCATAAACAGGAGATTTGGCGGGTGCATGGAATCACTTTTGGGTCTTTGTTTGGAAAACGGTCTGAGGTAAGATTCTTTTGAGGCGACATGCAGCCCGTCCTCCAAAGACCCAGAAGTGATTCCATGCACCCGCCAAGATGACCTGGACAAACTGAAGGAATAGTCCAAGAAAAACTTAGAGTTTAGTCTGAGCAAGTGTAAAGTAATGAAGATAGGTGTAGGGAGCAGGAGGCCAGATACAAGGTACCATTTGAAGAAGATGAAATTCTTCAAGAATCAGAGTGAGAAAAATCTGGCTGATATCACGCCAGACCTGTCACCCAAAGCCCACATCAAGAGGATATTATCAGCTGCATATGCCACGTTGGTCAACATAAGAGATGCCTTTAGAAACTTGTGTAAGGAATCATTCACAGCCATGTATACCACACATCAGACCAATTCTGGGGTATGCAGGTCCAGCATGGAGTCAATATCTCGAGCTTACGTCAAGCTCAAGACTAAACTTGAGAAGGTTCAGAGGTATGCCACCAGACTATAGTACCTGAGCTGAGAAGTTTGAGCTACGAGGAGAGACTATGGGAACTAAACCTCATGTCGCTGGAAGACACACGAGTTAGGGAAGACATGATCACCAAATACAAGATTCTCAGAAGAATTGATAGGGTAAGAACAGTTTATAATTAACACAAAGGGCACACGCACTGGGGTGGGGGGGGGGGGGGGGGTTCACAGGTGAAAATTTAGTACTCAAATGAGCCATAAAGACATTAGAAATAACTTTTTCAGTGTCAGTAGTTAACAGATGGAATGCATTAGTGATGTGGTGGTGGCAGACTCCATATACATAGATATGACAGAGCCTAATAGACTCAGGAATCTGTACACCAGTCGATTGACAGTTGAGAGGCGGGACCAAAGAGCCCAAGCTAAACCCTCACAAGCACGACAAGGCGACTACACACCAAGATGAAGCAGCAGCCATAACTCCGTGGTAATTCTGTGCCCCACAGCACGCGGACTCTCAGACGGAGCTGCAGGTAGATTGCCTTGAAAGAGAATCCCGATTTAGGCCTCCCAACGAAGCCCGCGGCTATCAAGATCAGGAACAAGAGTGATTCTACATCTACCAGGCAGCCTCTTATAATATATCCCCTTCCGGCGTCGCTATCTCTCTCTCTCTCTCTCTCTCTCTCTCTCTCTCTCTCTCTCTCTCTCTCTCTCTCTCTCTCTCTCTCTCTCTGTCGCGTCTAGACAAAACACTTTTTGAGGAGATGGATCAACATGGCTGTCACTCTGCTGTAAGGGTCAATGGTGGAAAAAAATACGAATTCTGATTTCCCAGTGTAAATACTTTCATCTTGAAATAATTACATCCACAAAGTTTTCCCGACTCGAGTTAATCGCAAAAAATTGGAAGGGTGACGGGGGAGAGTGTGTGGAGGGGGGGTGGTGAGAGTGTGGGGTGAGAGGGGGGAGAGAGTGTGGGTGGATGAGATGGAGAGAGTGGGGGGGGGAGAGAGGGAAGACAGTAGGGAGTGGGAGTGAGAAGGGGAGAGTACCGAGAGGGGGACGAGTAGGGAAGACAGGATACAGAACACTAGAACGACAGAGGATTAATCGCTCCAAACAACTAATAAGAGGCGAGACCCAAGAGCTAACATCTTACACCCCGTAGGCACGATCAAGCAAGCGCACACAACCTGAGATACTCGAGACATCCACACTTAGAGCGGTTAGGTTAGGGCCACGGGTGAAAGCTTGTGCAGGGCGTCTTAGGGAAGCTGGAAGCTCTTACTATACACCATCTTGGGGACAAGACGAAGGCTAGCTGAGCTTAATGGCGAGGGAGAGATGTTGTTTTTAGATTTAGCTACTCAGAACAAAAGTTCGAAGTAGCACGGGCTATGGTGAGCCCGTAGTGAACTTACCTGGCACAGGAGCGGGGCTGTGAGGGAGGGAGAAAGAGAGACAGATGTTACAGGAATAAACCCGCCTTGAAGAGAGGAGTAATAAAGTAAGCGAAAGGGGGGGGGGGGAAGCCAGGCAGTAAACCTAGACACAAGAATAGAATCAACACAGGCGAAAACCCATCCCATCCCCCCCCCCCATGAAAAAAAAAATAAAAAATCCATAGGCCTGTGCTACAATAGGCCTATCACGGGGACCCTCTCGATCCGTACTCCTTTCACCAACTTGCCATTTCAAACCTTCAGATCTCCCTTTCCTTCCCTCACTGTAAATTCCAGCCCATCCTACTAAAATGAAGGTACTTAGAGTAGTAACATTTAGTCAAAAGTACCAATACGTTGTGACGGTCCACCAGAAAGTCGACTTTCGTATAACTTAACCTGGAGGTGAAGGTAGACAGTCATCAATCGTGGGACAAGGAAACACAGATTGATTGATTGATTGATGAAGATTAAGCCACTCAATTGGTGGCACGGGCATGAATAGCCCGTAAAGGGAAACACAGGCTTCCTTCCCATCTTAAAGCTAACCTCACGTGACTCCTTCACATCTCTCATTTTCCATCTCTTTCCACCTCTTCCCTTACCGTGACCCGTTCTCTAAACTAAACCCCGTTTGTTTTCTATACGGCTTATCCTTTCCGCCTTTCTATCCCATATCTGAATTATCCCCATCACCCTATCCTCTACCGTCTTTCAACATCTCCCGCCTGCCTCCCTATCCTTCTCACTTATTTCCCCATTTCTCTTCTCCTTCTCTAATATATTTTATATTTTATTATCTATACTTTATCACATTTTCTATGTTCTCCCTGGGAGCATCACCTGTCGCGATGGGGGGTTGCTGCCGTCACGGCCCGGAGACGTTATATTGGCTTGTGACGCCCCTCTTCTGGCCAAAGGATACGAGATAGACTAAGAGTAATTTATATTGCAGGAATGACCTCCGTGGACCTATTGGGCGTACCGGGCTTTTTATTTACTGGTTTAGTAGATTTGCTGTTGGGGAGTAGAATTGATTAGTTGAATGATTAGTTCAAGTTGAATTTGAACACGTTCCTGTGGTGGTAGATATATTGTTAATCAATCATCACTTATTACTCCATTTTTCTTCCCCTCCCTCAGCAAATCGTTTTACTCTGCCTGTACCCCTACCCGTGCCCCTACCCGTGCTCCTGCCCGTGCTCCTGCCCGTGCTCCTGCCCCTGCCCCTACCCGTGCTCCTGCCCGTGCCCCTGTTCCTGCCCGTGCTCCTGCCCCTGCCCCTGCCCGTGCTCCTGCCCGTGCTCTAGCCCCTGCCCGTGCCCCTGCCCGTGCTCCTGCCCGTGCTCCTGCCCCTGCCCCTGCCCCTACCCGTGCTCCTGCCCCTGCCCCTGCCCTGCCCGTGCTCCTGCCCGTGCCCCTGCCCCTGCCCCTGCCCGTGCCCTGCCCCTGCCCGTGCCCTGCCCCTGCCCCTGCCCGTGCCCCTGCCCGTGCCCCTGCCCGTGCCCCTGCCCGTACCCGTGCCCCTACCCGTGCCCTGCCCGTGCCGGCCCCTTTGGTTACCGTGACAAGCAAGTCCATACGTGGCCAATCCTGTTTCACACACACAGCTGCCTTTCTCGGCGTTGTATTTCATTTATCGCGTCCCAGTTTGAAATTTACAGACTAAATAAATCTCTGCGTTCTGGAGGGTATTTACTTAAATGTGATGTGATTTATAGCGAGATTTAAAGATATTTTATAGCTAAGTAAAAAAATTAATTTTTATTCTTGATATGACAACTTTTTTTCCGATTTCAAATTTCTAATTTCAGGCAAGAGTCCTTATTTCAAATCACAAATTCTCAGTTCCTAACTCCAGATTCAGAATCGAATATCTTAGGTCCCCAATCATTTGTATCTATTTTGAAGATGCACCGTCTCTAATCTCATTTCTCTAGCCCAGAGCACATTGTGGTGGTGTCCCGAGGAAGCCTATCAACCCTCCTCTAATTTTAGAAAAATACCCACGCAGATGTTTGTCAGGATAATAGGAAGGATAAAAAAAAGTGAATAACGCACGTGAAATTGGACGGGTTGTTGGCGACCATGAACTTTCCGTGTTGCCAGTAGCGAGACTGCCTACCTACTCCTGCCGTGATAACGAGAACTTTAACGAGACTCGTTATCAACAGCGCCACGGTGGCATGGATCCCCGGAACATCCCAAAGAGGTACACTGACATCAACAACCAGCTGAAGTCTTCGTAAATTTTTTGTTTATACACACAGGTGAGTGCAGGAGTTGACAGTTTCCGACTCCTGTTATTAGGCCGAAATGTTCCCCTTCCTCATAGTTCATGGTAAACCTAACCCTACCACTTACATGTGACAATGAGGCTAGTTGCATTGTATGATATCACTGGCGTTATATTTACGTTCAGTTCACGTGTCTCTAATCAACTTTTCAGCAGTACGTGTCAAACCGGAGGGAATAGTACCCTGTGTCCCAAACAGGACAACACGGTTTATCGGTAGAGGAATTATCTATTTTAGCCAGAAGATAGGTTTCAGAATCCTATACTCCTCTCGTACCCGTCTCCTCCGTACCCCGTCTCCTCCGTACCCCGTCTCCTCAGGGAGAAGTGGTGTTCCAAGGGACGGGGGGGGGGGAGGGTGGTGTAAGAGAGGAGACATTACTAATGGTTCATATTGCAGCGAATCGGCGCAGTTTTTCAGCGTTGAAACTAAATTAATACTCCCCCACCCTGAGACCAGCAGGACTGATCACTTCCAGGTGTCCCTCCTTATTCAATACACTGTAAAGACAGCTAGAGAGAGAGAGAGAGAGAGAGAGAGAGAGAGAGAGAGAGAGAGAGAGAGAGAGAGAAACATTCATGTTAAAATATCCAGTTACGTTTTGTTTGCCGTAACTCATACTCTTGTACATCGTTAAATACGACAATTAGTAATTAGCCGCTATGACGAAACTAAAAGCAATAGCAAAATTTAACTTCAACTATCAGACACGAATGGAACGCGTCCTCCACGAATGTACTCAAGAGTCCGCCTGCTTGACACAGCCTTAGGCTTGACAAGGAAATTAGGTATCGATCGGATTCTTCCTCTCTCTCTGTCTGGTCAAGCCTAATGTTGTTATCTTTCAAAAAGCTGGCACGTGCAGGTCCGGCGGGCTGGCCAGGGGGGGCGCACACCCCTCCCTCTCCTCTCTAAGGTAACCGCCTTTATTATCTTGCATCGCACTGCTCTATTTTGTGCGTTGTGTGGTGGTTTTTGGTCGGCTGTTGCATCGAGGTTCGAGGTTGCTGAAGTCCAGAGACGCCAGGGGGGATGGGGGAAGACTGGGGGTGGGGGGGGGGGAGTCCCCAGGGGGGATGGGGCAGGCGCCAAGGAGAGGGTGGTGGGAGGTGGGGGATGCAGGGAGCACACACACACTCACCAAACACCACCCTTCACAACATACATTGAGAAAAACCATGAAATATTCATACCAAAGCCCTTCATCATGGCCTCATTCTTGTTTGAACACCGCAGGCGATCTATCCCAGCCTCCATAACAAGTAACAAAGACAAAGTATGTACAAACACATCAATGCACACCAAGTGCAACAGAGGTTAATGCCCGTCCAAAAGTAGCAACGAGTACATGGTTTAGAGTACTTAACGGTACCAGTCAAGTGTCACCTGGAATTGAATATGTTTGAGGGATTTTTTAGTCAAACAAGTTGAAGGGTTGGTAGACAGACTTGCTTGTTAAAACATTCAAACATTAAACATTCGAGCAGAAGGCGAATGATGGGTGGCATGTGTAGGGATTTCACCCATTATGCCCTGGGTTGCTAGTGTGGCAGTTGACCACATCAGGGCCTGACATACTAGTGTGGCAGTTGACCACATCAGGGCCTGACATACTAGTGTGGCAGCTGACCACATCAGGGCCTGACATACTAGTGTGGCAGTTGACCACATCAGGGCCTGACATACTAGTGTGGCAGTTGACCACATCAGGGCCTGACATACTAGTGTGGCAGTTGACCACATCAGGGCCTGACATACTAGTGTGGCAGCTGACCACATCAGGGCCTGACATACTAGTGTGGCAGCTGACCACATCAGGGCCTGACATACTAGTGTGGCAGCTGACCACATCAGGGCCTGACATACTAGTGTGGCAGCTGACCACATCAGGGCCTGACATACTAGTGTGGCAGCTGACCACATCAGGGCCTGACATACTAGTGTGGCAGCTGACCACATCAGGGCCTGACATACTAGTGTGGCAGCTGACCACATTACAACCTAAGATACTAGTGTGGCAGCTGACTACATCACTGGAGTGCAGTAAGGGGTACAAGGAGCCCGGATATGAGGACGATGCTCAACAACCATCGGGAATCGAACGCCGATCTAGCAAGGTGCGAGGTCTTCGCTCTACCAACCAGTCCAAGTGAATGGACAACACTAATAATTTTATGATCAAATCTGAGACTCGCCTGTTTTTTCACCCATAAATCTTTCACTTAAAAAAAAGCCGTGTTTGAACTTTTCAAAACTTTTGTATTTAACTGTCAATAAACTATTAATAATCAATAAAATGACCTAAAACAAATATGAAATAACTCGTAACTAAAAAAAATTGAGGGGGGGGGGAGCCATAACCATAATTAGACCTAGTTCTCTATCTCTACGTTTAACTCCTAGACTATTTCAACATCTAGAGAAAATAGTTTGAATACCAAAGCCACCTTTAACCATTATTCCAGTGTTCTTCAAACTTGTTTTCCAACTTACCAGTGCAACTGTGGTATCACGTGTCCTCACGACTCTCTTGCTGTGCTTAGCCAAACTCTTCGACATGTAATTCAACACAAGATAACAGCCAGGCTAAAATGCCTCAGAATCACTAAGATGAGGCAGGAAACTGAGGCAACTGAAACTGTCTAGCGAACACACGTTGTGCAGCTAGACACGATTTTGTGTCTAGCAAGATTCAACTCAAAACAACACTGCTTAGAGGCGAACTGTCTGGAGTTGCTGGCCAGTGCTGGCAGACTGTATACAAACTGGTTCAGTGCAGTCAACATCAGAGTATTCCTATTGGGTGCACTGTATCAGTTAGTGATATTCCACCATGCGTATCTTGTCACTCAAGTCTATCAGTATTAACGAAAAGTCCGTGTTACTCAAGCAACAACAGACACTATGGATACCTTTATATATAATCAATAGCTGCATGAGCCATGCTTACACTGATGGCTCTGTTCAAAGGGTAATAGGCCACACGGCCGCAGTTTCTAAGTTCTAAACAACAACAACAGTTGTATACAGACTACTGGTGTAAGACTAAACAATTGGAGTAGTTGGTAGATGCTCGTTCGCAGTCGTTGTTTGTTAGAGTTGTTGTTGTTTTAAGATTCGCTACCTGGAACAAAAAGTTCCAGGTAGCACGGGTTATGGTGAGCCCGTAGTTGTGTGTATGCTAGAGCTTTTAGTGTGTCGTTGTGGACTAATTCACGAGAGCAACTTTAATATTGGATATGGGATAACACAACAAGAATGTATTTAAAAAAAAAGAATTTGGAGGTTTACAAATGCTGACACTAGCTAGTGTCAACATGTGCTGACACTAGCTAGTGTCAACATGTGCTGACACTAGCTAGTGTCAACATGTACTGACACTAGCTAGTGTCAACATGTGCTGACACTAGCTAGTGTCAACATGTACTGACACTAGCTAGTGTCAACATGTGTTGACACTAGCTAGTGTCAACATGTACTGACACTAGCTAGTGTCAACATGTACTGACACTAGCTAGTGTCAACATGTACTGACACTAGCTAGTGTCAACATGTGTTGACACTAGCTAGTGTCAACATGTACTGACACTAGCTAGTGTCAACATGTGTTGACACTAGCTAGTGTCAACATGTGCTGACACTAGCTAGTGTCAACATGTACTGACACTAGCTAGTGTCAACATGTGCTGACACTAGCTAGTGTCAACATGTACTGACACTAGCTAGTGTCAACATGTACTGACACTAGCTAGTGTCAACATGTACTGACACTAGCTAGTGTCAACATGTACTGACACTAGCTAGTGTCAGCATGTGTTGACACTAGCTAGTGTCAACATGTACTGACACTAGCTAGTGTCAACATGTGCTGACACTAGCAAAATTTACTAGTAAAAAATATGGAAGTATTAAAAAGATGCACAACACAGAGATTGGAACCTCAGGAATTTCCGTCGCATGCCCAAAATCGCACATAAATCTGTTAATTTAGCAATAAGCCAAGATACAGACCTACTAACTACCGGGTAAGCCATGCAACACGTAGTTCCCTCATCTTGTAATAAACCCAACGGAAATTACAAAAAAAAAATAAATAAATATAAAAATATGTGACTGGCTAAAAACAGGAGTCACGCAAGACACTGATGTCTTAAGACATCTACAGATTGATGTCTTAAGACATCTACAGACTGATGTCTTAAGACATCTAAACAAAATGTGGTGCACAGAGTCATGTGGTGCACAGAGTCATGTGCACGTTGTCCAAGATATGAAGAGGAGCTGTGCCAGCACCAAGGTTCGTCAACCCTTACGAAACCTGTACATTTTTCCTCAGTTATGTTTATTACACACTATTTAAACAGTTATTACACTTTTTAAACAGTTTATGAGCTCCGAAGCACTTCGAGGTAAACTGCTGAATAGATGTAAACAAAGCCGCCATAATTGAGGGATGTACAGGTTTCGAATTTGATTGCGTAAATATAAATGAAATCATTGCCCTGTTTTTTAAGTAAGGTCCCAAGACTAGGCGTTAAGCCGGTCAATTAATAAAATGAAGTACATTTATCGAGAAAACATGCAAATTTCTCTGTCAAAGAATAACACCAACAAAATATATACAAACCGTATCCCCCATTCAACGTAAAAAAAAATGAATCCAGAGACACGCGAGTCGATCAGTTACCCATTGAAAACCTGTCGAAAAATTATGCAAATTCGAACCAAAAAAATCAGTATGGCTCGTGGCCTAGGACGAGGAGAGTAGTGTCCCTGTGTGTGTGTGGGGGGCAAGACCCGGCCCAACCGCTCCCACCCGGTGTACACAATCATCAACATCTATGCACAATTTGCGAGAGCAGGCTATTGATCACATCCACCACTGGCCCATCCTGCGAGATCCGCCAAACACACACCGAAACTACGACGTTGGTACAACGTTCGAACAAGTTTTAACACCTCCTAACCAGTTATAACAACCAATATAGCAAGTTGTAACAACGTTCTAATACGTCATAAACACGTTAAGCCAAGATGTAACAACTTTATTACAAGTTGTAACAAGCGGAAAATAGAGACAGTTTCGATTTGTGTCTCCAGGGTGTTGACTGTGCTGGTCACAGACACACTACCACAGACACCAACAACGTAGCCCAACATATAGCACTGGGTAGCTGCATAGATACGGATAATACCTATGTTAATAATAATAAAAAAAATATATATACAAAAAATAGCCACCCGGCCCCGCTGCCCCTGACAAAAGAACTGGTAATGTTGGCTGCTGACGCCGCCATCTGTCCGCGATTCCACAAAAGCAATGGTGTTCTCGCCGGTGTTTTTTTCCCCCCCAACAAATTTGACACAAAAACAACCGCCTTCAATTACGCTATTGTTTGGCCTGACACGTCTCCCACCTTTGCTTGGCAAGGTTGGGGTCGGCGGTTCGAGGCCTCACGAGCCCAACCCGTTCTCGCAAATTTAATAAGTCAATATTGACTTATTAAATATGTGCATAGGTGACATACTTAACATAATAGATACCCTTAAAAAGATTCATAGAAAACACCGACCTTACCTAACCTTGTTAGTATCTTAAGATAAACATCTTATTGCTTCGTAATTACAATTATTACCTAACCTATAATAGGTATAGGTTAAGTAATAATTGTAATTACGAAGCAATAAGATGCTTATCTTAAGATACTAACAAGGTTAGGTAAGGTCGGTGTTTTCTATGAATCTTTTTAAGGGTATCTATTATGTTTAGTATATCACCTATGCACGTAGTTAATAAGTCAATATTGACTTATTAAATTTGCGAGAACGGGTTGCACGAGCCTCACCCTCGTAATATTTTGGCTTAAAACATTGGCAGATTTATGACGAATTTGATTGCATCTTAAGAGTCATTTGGACGAGTTGTGTATATGGGAGACTTTTACATGTTGTAAGACTCGGGATCGCTAAGACTATTGTGCTCTCCGTGCTAAGAAGCGGCTTCTACGACAGCAGCAACATCCTAGCTCTCTACAGCAGTAGCCTAGCCTCTACAGCAGCCTGCAACTCGTTCTCGCACTTGCTTATAGTCAATATTGGCTTATTTAATACGTGCATATGTGACATACTAATTTATTGTAAATATTTTAGTTTACCTTGAAAAGCTTCATAGAAAACACCGACCTTACCTAACCTTCTTAGTATGTTAAGATAAGCATCTTATTGCTTCATAATTACAACTATTACTTAACCTATACCTATCAGCCTGGCATTCTAGTTAGGTTCACCAATATTAGCGCCGAAACAAATTATTTTCACTTCCACTCAGCACTGCCAATGTACCCAGATAAACCTTTCATCCCAAGTTCGTGTGTGTAAAAAAAAATATTCCCTACCTAAAACTTTTGCCACGGCGTAAACGTCATTTTCGTACTCACTAGCCAACCCGTCCTCTTAAAAATAACGTCACTTTTGGCTCGTATGCGCGATATGGCCAAATTTGGACGTAATTTGAAATGAAATCGACTCACAAAAGTGACGTTCTGTTCCGTTTTCTATTTGAGTCGTCCGTCTTACGCGCAGAGGTTATGAGAGGACACTTTAAATTAACGTTTTTCATAACGTTTTGAAACTTTATGAGAATTTCCTGCCTACATAACCTATCAGAGGACCCTTAACTTACTGTTGTTGAAAAAAAAATCCCAAATTTATTTTCATATTTTTTTCATTTTCAAATTACGTCCAAATTCGGCCATACGGGCAAACGGCCAAAAGCGACGTTCTTTTTAAGAGGACAGGTTGCACTAGCACGCATAGCGTTTCGAGCAGGTCCTTAATATTAATTTTCCCTGGAATTCGACCCGCTAAATCGTTTACAACCAGGTACCCATTCATTGCTGGGTGAAGAGAGTCGAACAGTTAAGGACATATGTACTATGAATCGACTTGAGAATGGTCCAGGACGGACCGAAACGTCGTCGTCCCTTCACCTTCTAGTGTGTGTGGTCTGGTCAACTTACTTTAGCCACGTTATTGTGACGTCACCTGCATATCAACACACACACCTAGGTGACAGCACACACACACCTAGGGGACAGGTGACAGCACACGCACACCTAGGGGACAGGTGACAACACACACACACCTAGGGGACAGGTGACAACACACACACACACACCTAGGGGACAGGTGACAGCACACACACATACACCTAGGGGACAGGTGACAGCACACACACACACACCTAGGGGACAGGTGACAGCACACACACACACACCTAGGGGACAGGTGACAGCACACACACACACACACCTAGGGGACAGGTGACAGCACACACACACACCTAGGGGACAGGTGACAACACACACACCTCGGGGACAGGTGACAACACACACCCCTAGGGGACAGGTGACAACACACACACACCTAGGGGACAGGTGACAACACACACACACACCTAGGGGACAGGTGACAACACACACACACACACCTAGGGGACAGGTGACAACACACACACACACACCTAGGGGACAGGTGACAACACACACACACACACCTAGGGGACAGGTGACAACACACACACACACACCTAGGGGACAGGTGACAACACACACACACACACACCTAGGGGACAGGTGACAACACACACACACACACCTAGGGGACAGGTGACAACACACACACACACCTAGGGGACAGGTGACAACACACATACACCTAGGGGACAGGTGACAACACACACACACACCTAGGGGACAGGTGACAACACGCACACACCTAGGGGACAGGTGACAGCACACACACACCTAGGGGACAGGTGACAGCACACACACGCCTAGGGGACAGGTGACAACACACACACACACACCTAGGGGACAGGTGACAACACACACACACACACACCTAGGGGACAGGTGACAACACACACACACCTAGGGGACAGGTGACAACACACACACACACACCTAGGGGACAGGTGACAACACACACACACACACCTAGGGGACAGGTGACAACACACACACACACACCTAGGGGACAGGTGACAACACACACACACACACACCTAGGGGACAGGTGACAACACACACACACCTAGGGGACAGGTGACAACACACACACACCTAGGGGACAGGTGACAACACACACACACCTAGGGGACAGGTGACAACACACACACACCTAGGGGACAGGTGACAACACACACACACACCTAGGGGACAGGTGACAACACACACACACACCTAGGGGACAGGTGACAACACACACACACACCTAGGGGACAGGTGACAACACACACACACCTAGGGGACAGGTGACAACACACACACACCTAGGGGACAGGTGACAACACACACACACCTAGGGGACAGGTGACAACACACACACACCTAGGGGACAGGTGACAACACACACACACACCTAGGGGACAGGTGACAACACACACACACCTAGGGGACAGGTGACAACACACACACACCTAGGGGATAGGTGACAACACACACACACCTAGGGGACAGGTGACAACACACACACCTAGGGGACAGGTGACAACACACACACACACACCTAGGGGACAGGTGACAACACACACACACACCTAGGGGACAGGTGACAACACACACACACACACCTAGGGGACAGGTGACAACACACACACACACCTAGGGGACAGGTGACAACACACATACACCTAGGGGACAGGTGACAACACACACACACACCTAGGGGACAGGTGACAACACGCACACACCTAGGGGACAGGTGACAGCACACACACACCTAGGGGACAGGTGACAGCACACACACGCCTAGGGGACAGGTGACAACACACACACACACCTAGGGGACAGGTGACAACACACACACACACACACACACACCTAGGGGACAGGTGACAACACACACACACCTAGGGGACAGGTGACAACACACACACACACACCTAGGGGACAGGTGACAACACACACACACACACACACCTAGGGGACAGGTGACAACACACACACACCTAGGGGACAGGTGACAACACACACACACCTAGGGGACAGGTGACAACACACACACACACACACCTAGGGGACAGGTGACAACACACACACACCTAGGGGACAGGTGACAACACACACCTAGGGGACAGGTGACAACACACACACACCTAGGGGACAGGTGACAACACACACACACCTAGGGGACAGGTGACAACACACACACACACACCTAGGGGACAGGTGACAACACACACACACACACCTAGGGGACAGGTGACAACACACACACACACACCTAGGGGACAGGTGACAACACACACACACACACACCTAGGGGACAGGTGACAACACACACACACACACCTAGGGGACAGGTGACAACACACACACACCTAGAGGACAGGTGACAACACACACAGACCTAGGGGACAGGTGACAACACACACACACACACACACACACACACCTAGGGGACAGGTGACAACACACACACACCTAGGGGACAGGTGACAACACACACAGACCTAGGGGACAGGTGACAACACACACACACACACACACACACACACACCTAGGGGACAGGTGACAACACACACACACCTAGGGGACAGGTGACAACACACCTCAGCCATACAGCTGGAGGCAAATGTACGACTAAAACTCATACTCTCAAACCTGTGATCAATTTGTTTGTTTACTTCCCGACACGAATACAACATCTACTTCATGAATTTTTAATCCATAAAAAATTGGGGTCATATTAAAACAATTTTGTAAATACTGGCTGAATAAACCCGGCTGCCTCCGCACCTATTAGTTAAATATTATAGTGTTTGGAGAGGTCTAAATGGCTGTAGATTTTGAGCAAGATGTATTTATACTAGCGGTCAAAATTGCATGGCAAGGAAAGAAAGAAAGCATATTTTTGATGGAATTTTTAAAGTTTTTGGCGTTGAAACAAATGTGTTCATTCTTAAACAAACATGCAAAGGTATACTTATATATACTATCACGCGCGCACAACAGTGGGAATAGGAGAAGGCTAGAGGGATAGTGCTGCCCGAGGATGGGGGGGGGGAGGACTGCACAGCCCGAGTGGCCGAGTAGGGGAGGAGGATTGCACAGCCCGAGTGGCCGAGTAGGGGAGGAGGATTGCACAGCCCGAGTGGCCGAGTAGGGGAGGAGGATTGCACAGCCCGAGTGGCCGAGTAGGGGAGGAGGATTGCACAGCCCGAGTGGCCGAGTAGGGGAGGAGGATTGCACAGCCCGAGTGGCCGAGTAGGGGAGGAGGATTGCACAGCCCGAGTGGCCGAGTAGGGGAGGAGGATTGCACAGCCCGAGTGGCCGAGTAGGGGAGGAGGATTGCACAGCCCGAGTGGCCGAGTAGGGGAGGAGGATTGCACAGCCCGAGTGGCCGAGTAGGGGAGGAGGATTGCACAGTCCGAGTGGCCGAGTAGGGGAGGAGGATTGCACAGTCCCGAGTGGCCGAGTAGGGAAGGAGGATTGCACAGTCCGAGTGGCCGAGTAGGGGAGGAGGATTGCACAGTCCGAGGGGGTGGGAGATAAGGACTACACAGCCCAAGTGCGCCCATAGGCAAGACAACTAACCGTCAAACAATCGGGACCCAAGAGCTGGAGCACGTTCCCCCAAGACACACACGCGGAAATACACACCTAAGTATTTCCACAGGCAACACTAAGAGGAGGAGACGGTTCCAAGTCAAGAGATTAGACTGAAGAATGGCAAGGACCTGCTTAAGGAAAGTAGAAAAATATGCGAGGAACTCGACGAAAGCTTTAAAAACCTCTTACAACTTAGTAAGGCATCCAGGAAGAGGAAGGTGGAGTCACCTAGTGAGTGTTGAACTAGCAAGAGTAGGGAAGAGGCAATAGAGGGACGTGGACTTATGAAACAACTGGAGAACTACCAGACAGTATGACATCCAATCTAATATAATTCAAGAAAGTAAGTACATAATGCCATAATGTACACACAAAGTACATTTACCACTTAGGGAGCCGGTCGGCCGAGCGGACAGCACGCGGGGCGTGTGATCCTGTGGTCCTGGGTTCGATCCCAGGCGCCGGCGAGAAACAATGGGCAGAGTTTCTTTCACCCTATGCCCCTGTTACCTAGCAGTAAAATAGGTACCTGGGTGTTAGCCAGCTGTCACGGGCTGCTTCCTGGGGGTGGAGGCCTGGTCGAGGACCGGGCCGCGGGGACACTAAAAAGCCCCGAAATCATCTCAAGTTAACCTCAAGATAACCACCATACGCACCATACACTGTAACGTTGGTGAGAAAAACTAAGGGAATCATCTGGAAATAATTCAATTCTTCACCGAACACTAGAATGTCTATAATAATAATAAGCTTCCTTCCCACAAGCTGACTGATAGGACAATTAAAAAAATAAGTAGACAAAATTCGCATTTAAATCTACGGTTTATAAATTGTTTTGGATCTCCACAGACTGTTATCCGAAATGCAGACAGTCGGTGACAGTTTGTGACAAACGATGAATGACGAAGATTAAGCCACCCAAGAGGTGGCACGGGCATGAATAGCCCGTAACTAGTAAACAATTGTGTAAGTAGTTAGCACAAACGAGTCAGGCCTGGAAGGTGGGACACACACACACACACACACACACACACACACACACACACACACACACACACACACACACACCAGTAAATGTAAAGTTATGGAAATGGGATCAGGTGACAGGAGACCAAAGGGACAGTACACAATGAAGGGGAACAGCCTACCTGTAACGATTCGAGAAAGAGACCTGGGAGTGGATGTGACACCTAATCTAACTCCTGAGGCACATATAAATAGGATAACGACAGCAGCGTACTCTACACTGGCGAAAATTAGAACTTCATTCAGAAACCTAAATGAGGAAGCTTTTAGGGCGCTTTACACTGCCTACGTGAGACCCGTCTTAGAGTATGCCGCGCCATCATGGAGCCCCCACCTGAAGAAACACATAAAGAAACTGGAGAAGGTTCAGAGGTTTGCGACGAGGCTTGTCCCAGAGCTACGAGGGATGGGATATGAAGAGCGGCTGAAGGAACTGAACCTTACGACACTAGAGAAAAGAAGGGAGAGAGGAGATATGATAGGGACATATAAAATACTCAGGGGAATTGACAAAGTGGAAATAGATGAAATGTTCACACGTAATAATAACAGAACGAGGGGACATGGGTGGAAACTGGAAACTCAGATGAGTCACAGAGATGTTAGGAAGTTTTCTTTTAGCGTGAGAGTAGTAGAAAAATGGAATGCCCTTGGGGAACAGGTTGTGGAAGCAAATACTATTCATACTTTTAAAACTAGGTATGATAGGGAAATGGGACAGGAGTCATTGCTGTAAACAACCGATAGCTAGAAAGGCGGGATCCAAGAGTCAATGCTCGATCCTGCAAGCACATATAGGTGAGTACATATAGGTGAGTACACACAACACACAGCTTGGTAGCCTGGTGGATAGCGCGCATGGACTTGCAATTCTGCGGCGCGGGTTCGATTCCCGCACCAGGACGAAACAAATAGGCGAAGTTTCTTTCACCCTGAATGCCCCTGTTACCTAGCAGTAAATAGGTACCTGGAAATTAGTCAGCTGTCACGGGCTGCTTCCTGGGGTGTGTGTGTGTGTGTTTGTATGGAAAAAAAAAACTTGGTAAACAGTTTTGCTTTGTCGCCTTAAGATACTAACGTCGTCTATGCCTTCAAATGCCCACTTGGGTACTGTAAGCCTCAAAGAATTCAGTATATAGGGCAAGACAACAACATCTCTTTCCAGGCGATTAACAATGCATAAGCAACAGGGATCCATCAAGGAACATATAATCTCTTCTCACAACCAGACCATCACCAGAGAAGTCTTAACAAACAACACAGAAATCATCGATAGATACAGCGATAGCAGGCAGCTTGACATCTGCGAGGCACTACACATTAAAAAGTCATCACCAGCAATGAACAGCCAATTAACGCACAACTATATTCTACCCACTTCAAGACTACATATCAATATAGAAGCATTAAGAGGAAGTATGGGCCAATAGGCCCTTTGCAGTTACTTCCATTCTTCCCTCTCATTTATCCAATTTATACCCATTGCACCGTGTTCTGTCTTGTGTTGGTCAAAAGTTTATTCACCTCATCCAAAACTGTTGTAACATATCACCTCACCCAAATGAAGGTATATAAAATGAAAGCCGTTTAAAATAAATTATATATATATATATATATATATATATATATATATATATATATATATATATATATATATATATATATATATATATATATATATAATTATAATCACACCCACACAAGCAAGAGTCGTAAACATAGAGGGTTTACAGCCCCTAATACAGCACGTTGTGGCCACCAATGATGTACATAAGAGTGTAATGGCTAGCGTAACTACCCAGCCAACCACTTCCATAATCACTGGGTTAATTTCAGTGTTATACGTTATTGGGTAATCATTACTGTAATCCCTAGTTTAATGAGAGCATCGAGCACGGTCCTTGTACGGTGCTCGTAATGCTGTATTCTCTTCTCACAAGCACTGTATTGTTGTCTTACAAGTACTGTATTACCAGCATTCAGGACTCTTAGCACAGTGCTCGTAACACTCAATACAGCACCTCACACCTCACAGTCGCGTGGTCCTCGTTAACCTTGACACAGTCGCGTGGTCCTCGTTAACCTTGACACAGTCGCGTGGTCCTGGTTAACCTTGACACAGTCGCGTGGTCCTCGTTAACCTTGACACAGTCGCGTGGTCCTCGTTAACCTTGACACAGTCGCGTGGTCCTCGTTAACCTTGACACAGTCGTGTGGTCCTCGTTAACCTTGACACAGTCGCGTGGTCCTCGTTAACCTTGACACAGTCGTGTGGTCCTCGTTAACCTTGACACAGTCGCTGTGGTCCTCGTTAACCTTGACACAGTCGTGTGGTCCTCGTTAACCCTCACAGTACCGTGGTCCTCGTTAATAACCCTCACAGTCGCGTGGTTCTCGTTAAAAACCCTCACAGTCGCGTGGTCCTCGTTAATAACCCTCACAGTCGCGTAGGTCCTCGTTAATAACCCTCACAGTCGCGATGGTCCTCGTTAATAACCCTCACAGTAGCGTGGTCCTCGTTAATAACCCTCACAGTCGCGTGGTCCTCGTTAACCTCACAGTCCCGTGGTCCTCGTTAATAACCCTCACAGTCGCGTGGTCCTCGTTAACCTCACAGTCGCGTGGTCCTCGTTAATAACCCTCACAGTCGCGTGGTCCTCGTTAATAACCCTCACAGTCCCGTGGTCCTCGTTAATAACCCTCACAGTCGCGTGGTCCTCGTTAATAACCCTCACAGTCGCGTGGTCCTCGTTAATAACCCTCACAGTCGCGTGGTCCTCGTTAATAACCCTCACAGTCGCGTGGTCCTCGTTAATAACCCTCACAGTCGCGTGGTCCTCGTTACACGGTTACCCTCAGCGTTAATGAGATCTAATCAACAATTTGAATGGTTAATTACATGATAATATTAACTGCGTAGTTTTGTTCTTGGGTGGGGGGGGGGGTAAAGAAGATGGAGAGACTCAGGTGAAGGGAAAAGTATAGAAGTAGGAAATAGGGAATAGGGAAATGGGACACAGTACAACCACAGTGAAGCTAAAAGTAGACTATAGCTTGAGTAGAGGTAGAGTACATAGCTCGAGTAGAGGTAGAGTACATAGCTTGAGTAGAGGTAGAGTACATAGCTTGAGTAGAGGTAGAGTACATAGCTTGAGTAGAGGTAGAGTACATAGCTTGCGTAGAGGTAGAGTACATAGCTTGCGTAGAGGTAGAGTACATAGCTTGAGTAGAGGTAGAGTACATAGCTTGAGTAGAGGTAGAGTACGTAGCTTGAGTAGAGGTAGAGTACATAGCTTGAGTAGAGGTTAGAGTACATAGCTTGAGTAGAGGTTAGAGTACATAGCTTGAGTAGAGGTAGAGTACATACTTTATCTTATGCCTTCTCATGTATGGTGTTCCCAAAGAACCAGAGCTTTTCCAGAGTTTGTTAGAGTCATGGTTAACATTTTGACATTATTAGTTAAAATGGTTAACATTTTGACATGTTTTAGTTAACATGGTTAACATTTTGACATGTTTTAATTAAGGTTAACTCAAGTTAAGGTTACCGGCAGTACACCACAGGTATGTAGAGCGGACTCTTAACCTAAACCTGTACTATAACCCAATACGTCGCATTTTTGACGGAGTTGACCAATCCGTTAGAAATGTGAAAAAGTATTAGTTAAAAACTAAAGCATCGTAATATTGACGCTTTTCCATATCTCTGCCTCGATGGGTAAGGTGGGTTGCTCGGGTTCGTATGTTTCTGGTTAGGCACAACAGTTGTATTTTGCACGTTGTGGCCACGCCAGGCACTCCAGCGTTGAAGCCTGTTAGTAGACAGAGCCAGCGTTGAAGCCTGTTAGTAGACAGAGCCAGCGTTGAAGTCTGTTAGTAGGCAGTGCCAGCGTTGAAGCCTGTTAGTAGACAGCGCCAGCGTTGAAGCCTGTTAGTAGGCAGTGCTAGCGTTGAAGCCTGTTAGTAGACAGTGCCAGCGTTGAAGCCTGTTAGTAGACAGTGCCAGCGTTGAAGCCTGTTAGTAGACAGTGCCAGCGTTGAAGCCTGTTAGCAGACAGTGACAGCGTTGAAGCCTGTTAGCAGACAGTGCCAGCGTTGAAGCCTGTTAGCAGACAGTGCCAGCGTTGAAGCCTGTTAGCAGACAGTGCCAGCGTTGAAGCCTGTTAGCAGACAGTGCCAGCGTTGAAGCCTGTTAGCAGACAGTGCCAGCGTTGAAGCCTGTTAGTAGACAGTGCCAGCGTTGAAGCCTGTTAGTAGACAGTGCCAGCGTTGAAGCCTGTTAGTAGACAGTGCCAGCGTTGAAGCCTGTTAGCAGACAGTGCCAGCGTTGAAGCCTGTTAGCAGACAGTGCCAGCGTTGAAGCCTGTTAGCAGACAGTGCCAGCGTTGAAGCCTGTTAGCAGACAGTGCCAGCGTTGAAGCCTGTTAGCAGACAGTGCCAGCGTTGAAGCCTGTTAGTAGACAGTGCCAGCGTTGAAGCTCTAGTTAGATCAACACTGAAATGCAAATGGTCTTGTTATTTAAACCCAATATTCCTGATTGTTCTACTTGTAGGTTATCTTGAGGTTATTTTGAGATGATTTCGGGGCTTTAGTGTCCCCGCGGCCCGGTCCTCGACCAGGCCTCCACCGCCAGGAAGCAGCCAGTGACATCTGACTAACTCCCTGGTACCTATTTACTGCTAGGTAACAGGGGCGTCAGGGTGAAATGAAACTCTGCCCATTGTTTCTCTCTGGCGCCCGGGATCGAACCCGGGACCACAGGATCACAAGTACAGCGTGCTGTCCGCTCGGCCGACCGGCTCCCACTATCTATGGGAAGGGAAGGGAACTATCAGGGGGAAAGCGCCAAGCCATTACAACTATATAGCACTGGGAAGGGGAAAGGATAAGGATTTGGGATGGGACGGGGCGAAGGAATGGTACCCAACCACTTGGACGATCGGGGATTGAACGCCGACCTGCAAGAAGCGAGACCGTCGCTCTACCGTCTGACCCAAGTGGTTGGACCAGCAACTAGGAGGCAAAAGTGGAAGTCGGAGTGTTTTACTCATTATCGGAGAAAGGATGCAAGTGATTCGGATTCATCATCTCTTTACGAAGGGAAAATCGCCTCTGAGGAGCGTTGCTACAGGGGACAAAATTCGTCTCCCGTCAGGCCGTAGAGTCCCGGTCGCTGGTGGACGGGGCCAATTCGTCCTTGTGTGACGGGTGCGCAAGGTCGGATCTCCGTTGCGACACCCCAAGCTCTGTTTTTATTAACGGTGGGAATGGTTTTGCAGTAAATGGAGCCAAACGCCTGAATCGGTGAGTTC
This sequence comes from Procambarus clarkii, assembly GCF_040958095.1. Taxonomy (NCBI): domain Eukaryota; kingdom Metazoa; phylum Arthropoda; class Malacostraca; order Decapoda; family Cambaridae; genus Procambarus; species Procambarus clarkii. The sequence goes on from NC_091158.1 coordinate 7,469,714, forward strand.
CCAAGGCCTAATAGCGCCATGGTTAGAGCGAGATTTATCGTTCATCAGAGGTTACAACTGGTGGGGTTTTGATGGGGGAGGGGGTTTAGGGGGGGGGGGGGAGAGCAGTGGGGTTGGGAGGGGGGGAAGTATGGGTCAACAAGTAGGAGAGAGGGAGGAAGGGAAGGGAGGAAGGGAGGGAGAGAACGTAAGGTTGAGGGACTCTAGGAATGGAAGAGGGAGTTTGTCAGTGCAGACTACTGATCACATGGCCCTGTATGACTAACCTTCCTGTGTGATGGGGTGTCTTAGCATCACGTAGCTAGTTCTTGACACACACTGTACTCCCCTTCATATAGTCTAGGGCAGCTAGTTCTTGACACACACTGTACTCCCCTTCATATAGTCTAGGGCAGCTAGTTCTTGACACACACTGTACTCCCCTTCATATAGTCTAGGGCAGCTAGTTCTTGACACACACTGTACTCCCCTTCATATAGTCCAGGGCAGCTGCACACATGCACATGTACCTAAATGTATTAATAAACAAACAAAAATGGGAGGAAGGGAGGGTGGATTTGAGGTAGAGGAAGCTACTAGAAGGAGAGGAGGAAGGCCGCAGGATTTGCGAGTCGAATTGTAGTGGAAGTGAGGCGGGGGGGGGGGGTTATTTACTATTTGCATTTACCATGTGTCTGCAGAATAGCTATATTACCTGTAGCTATAGATCTAGCCATTAGCTCTTGGAACCCCGCCTTTCTAACCTATTTATTTTTCCTCGTATGTCTACACCATATATTTCTTCACACGAGCGCACACATCCCCAGGAAGCAGCCCGTAGCAGCTGTCTAACTCTCCAGGTACCTATTTACTACTAGGTGAACAGGAGCATCAGGGTGAAAGAAACTATGTCCATTTGTTTCTGCCTCTGCCGGGTATCGGACCCGGGCCCTTAGGACTGTGAACCAAGAGCGCTGTCTACTCAGCCGCGAGGCCCCCTCTCGTGCGCGTGCGTGCGTGCGTGCGTGTAAGGCGGTAAAATAGCGCAGCTGAGAGGAGGGTAAATATAGTCAATAAAGCACAAGTGTAGTGAAAGCAGGGCGAGGGGGGGGGGCATGGGGGGGGGGGGTAAACGTTAGAGGCATAAGAAGCAGAGTACTTACCTATCAATACTTCCCTATACGTGACTACGGGGACATGGGGTCTAGCTCTTTATGGGGTGGATGGGAAGAACCAACAACATGGGGTGCAACAAGGTCTACTCACTGTTGCATTCGTTGTGTTATAACGTAACTAAGTGTTCGAATTCTCTGTCATTTCTGGCTTTAAAAATCGTGGATGGAGGCGGCTTCTACAATTGGTTTTCAGTACATTCCGCTTGTTAATTACCGTACAAGGAACAAGTATTTCAATACATTTCTGAATTGATTTGCGTGTCCAACTTATACCATGTTCTCTGGTCCAACTTGTTCTCAATGTAGAGAGGATGCATCTGTCCACCTTGTCTATTGCCCTCCTGTATCTTTTATGTTGTGGTTATGTCTCTCCGTTTCTTGTGTCCTATATGGGTTGTGAGAACTACCTTTGTTGGCGTATAGCTTAAGCCTCCTTGTAGCTTAGCCGCTTAACTCTGGCACCAGTCACCTTGCAAACCTCTGACTTCAATGTTTGGTTTTATGCTTCAAGTGCAGCCGGGAGGAATGGGGAAGCGGGAGGTCGAGGAAAAGAAGAATAAGGGAGAGGAGGAAGGGATTGGGAGGGAGGTATGGGGGGGGGGTAATGATCCATAAGGTGGTGTAACTCGTATCCTGGGAATGTTACAGTTGTGTACAGCTGGTGGGTCATCATATGGCCTCCCTCTCCTCTCCCTCCCTCCCTCCCTCCCTCCCTCCCTCCCTCCCTCCCTCCCTCCCTCCCTCCCTCTCTTCTCCCCTCCCCTCCCTCTCCTCTCCCTCTCCTCTCCCTCCCTCCCTCCCTCCCTCCCTCTCCTCTCCCTCCCTCCCTCCCTCCCTCCCTCCCTCCCTCCCTCCCTCCCTCCCTCCCTCCCTCCATCTCTTCCTCCCTAACTCTCTTCCTCTCTTCCTCCCTCCCTCTCTTCCTCCCTCCCTCCCTTCCTCCCTCCCTCCCTCCCTCCTTCCCCCTCCCCTTAATCAACCCTCTTTCACATTCAACCTCACCTCCCCCACCTTCACACCTCTTGGAACCCCCCCCCCCTCCACCTCATACACAACCCTCCCTCTCACTTCTCCCCTCATACTCCCTCCCTTATTTCAATGTCCTTATCTCCTTTTTCCCTGCCCTCTCTTGTCTTCCTCCCCACCTCCACTTCCTCTCAACCTCTGTCTCCCGTTACATTCTCCCTCCCTCCCCATTCCCTTCCCACCACCTTCCCTACCTACCACCTTCCCTCAACATGTGGGAGTCTGGTGGGGGGTGGGGGGGGGGCAAAAAGCGTGGGGGGGGGGATACAATAGTAAACAAGTAAAATACCTGTTTACAACAGGTATTCGTCGCGTCCCTGTAGCCAATAGGTACCTGGGAAATTAGCCAGCTGTTATGGGCTGCTTCCTGGGCACCTTTTCTGACTATGATCGTCATATTGTGTTGCAGTATGCAATAGTAGGGGAGTAAGTATGTTAAATAAATGAGGCGGCACAATGCTGCGTCAATGTTGATCTTTGCCAGGGCTTGAATGTTACTTTTGTAACATTAAAAATTTGTTTCCGCCATCGCCGGGGATCGATCCCCGAGCTGTAGGATTACGAGTTCACAGCGCTGTCCACTCAACCACCAGGTCCCTGTATTCACCTGGTTGTGCTTGGCTCTGCTCTTTCGGCCCGCCTCTCAACTGTCAGTTAATCAACTGCCACTAATTTTTGTGTTTTTTCACACACACACACACACACACACACACACACACACACACACACACACACACACACACACACACGTGTATAACAAATCACTGGCAACAGGGGAACTGCCAGAAATTTGGAAATCAGCTAGCGTAGTCCCGATATATAAGAAAGGGGATAGACAGGAGGCACTGAACTACAGGCCAGTGTCCCTAACCTGCATACCATGCAAGCTGATGGAGAAGATTGTGCGAAGAAAGCTAGTGGAACATCTGGAGGGAGGAACTTTGTAACACAGCATCAACATGGGTTCAGGGATGGCAGGTCCTGCCTCACAGGGTTACTTGAATTCTACGACCAGGCAACAAAAATCAGGCAAGAAAGAGAAGGGTGGGCAGAATGCATTTTTTTGGATTGTCAGAAAGCCTTTGATACAGTGCCACACAAGAGGCTAGTGCGAAAGTTG
>NC_091158.1:7478013-7480001 GCF_040958095.1 Procambarus clarkii
CCACTGGACACTCCACAACAGGCCACTGGACACTCCACAACAGGCCACTGGACACTCCACAACAGGCCACTGGACACTCCACAACAGGCCACTGGACACTCCACAACAGGCCACTGGACACTCCAGGACATGCCACTGGACACTCCACAACAGGCCACTGGACACTCCAGGACATGCCACTGGACACTCCAGGACATGCCACTGGACACTCCACAACATGCCACTGGACACTCCACAACAGGCCACTGGACACCCCACAACATTCCACTGGACACCCCACAACAGGCCACTGGACACTCCACAACAAGCCACTGGACACTCCACAACATGCCTCTGGACACTCCAGGACATGCCGCTGGACACTCCACGCTGCATGTGAGCGTGCGCGCGCAAGAGAGAGAGAGAGAGAGAGAGAGAGAGAGAGAGAGAGAGAGAGAGAGAGAGAGAGAGAGAGAGAGAGAGAGAGATTGTGTTCACCTAGTTGTGTTTGCGGGGGTTGAGCTTTGCTCTTTCGGCCCGCCTCTCAACTGTCAATCAACTGTTTATACTAACTACTTTTTTTTTCTCCACACACACACACACACACACACACACACACACACACACACACACACACACACACAAACACACACACCAGGAAGCAGCCCGTGACAGCTGACTAACTCCCAGGTACCTATTTACTGCTAGGTAACAGAGGCATTCAGGGTGAAAGAAACTTTGCCCATTTGTTTCTGCCTGATGCGGGAATTGAACCCGCGCCACAGAATTACGAGTCCTGCGCGCTATCCACCAGACTACCAGGCCCCAAGAGAGTGGGGCCTGGTACCATTGTGTGAGAGAGAGTGGGGAAAAGAATAATAATATACCAGGAAATTTATCTGGACATAACCAACCACAGATTAGAGAATTACTTAAGATTCTGTGACAAATGTTCACTCAACCAGCAGATATCAGAGCCAACTAGGAACGAAAATATTCTTGATCTGGTCTCACATACTCAGATCACAAGCTCATTGAAGTGGAAACTACCATCAATACTCAGAACAGACCTAAAACAATGATCAAGCGAGAGGGGTTATTTAGTAAATTAAATTTTAATAATAAAAAGATAGACTGGAAGAAAATAAACAGGGAACTTACAAACATTCCATGGGAAACTGTTCTAAGTAATAAAAATCCTACAGAAGGAATGGAAAAACTGACTTCTGAGGCATATTAAGTCTGAAACATGATCCTTTGAGGAAAGCCAGAGAGAGGTCTAACGTAGAAAGAGTACGCAGACGACACTATAAACGAAGGAAAAAAATAACGGAAATGCTTAAGCAAACACGACTTTCCTTATAAAAGGACTAATTTAAACAGGGAGATTGAAGAAATCGTGCCTCAGGGTACAGTCCTTGCACCACTGCTTGTCTATATATTGTAGAATGTCCCATATTGACTGACTTTCGCCCTCCTGGGCTAAGGTATGTTGAACTGTGTAATTACTATACGAGTACTGGAACACTTGATGATATATTGGACTTGTACCCAAGATTAAACATGTAATGTACCAATTATACAATGTATGTGATGTAACTATATAACCTGAGCTTGTAAAAGCACCTTCATCACCTTCAGTGATTAAGTGCTTAATTGCACACTAGTTTATCAGCTATCTCACCCTGTCAGAGTAAAAGAGACAAATGTATGTGAATGCATGTGTGTGTGTATATATGTATGTATACATGTATGTATATATGTATGTGTACGTATGTGTGTGTGTATGTATGTGTATAAAGTATATATGGAAGCTGATGAGAATTACATTTCATTTTAGTAAATGCACATTAATGACACTATGTAAAAGACACATCAAACACTTTATGTAGGGCATACGTAAATCTGTGTATCTATGTATTTACGTATGTAGGTTAGCTTAGCATTTTAAAAGCACCGAATCACCTTCTGTGGTTGATTGTTCAATAAACCCTTGAACTATATGTTTA
>NC_091158.1:7483001-7485501 GCF_040958095.1 Procambarus clarkii
CTATGTGCCCGATGCTCTAGAGAGCCTGGTCTCATTAAGCGGAGTGAATGTGTCAAGATGGCTTCTCACTAGTGTGAATACCCTCTACCCCATCTTGCTTAATGTGCACATTCTTCCCCCCTTAATTTTAATTTAATTAATTTTTCAACTTTCTTCGACAGTGAAGAAAAATATAAGAAATATTGAGAAGATTCGTGCTAGAATTATTAATCTTACCATTTCGGTCATATTCAATAATATGAATAATATATATATATATATATATATATATATATATATATATATATATATATATATATATATATATAATATTATTTTATTGCAATGCTGCAGTTTACAGAGAACACACACGTATATATAACAATATAACAATATAACAATCAGCGTTTGAAGACCTCGTCCAGCTCCTCGGAGGTTGGGTACGTACCCAGGATACAGCACGCATTTCCCCTCTGAACAGCGACACTGAGGCGCTGGAACAGGAAACTGGCCGTCTTGGGTCTCTAGTTTTTCCAATGAGTTCCTCGCCCACCTCCTTTAAGATCTTAAGTGCACATTTAGCCCAGGCGCCCAGAGTCTCAAAGCCTATCGGCACGAACCTGTAACAACGTTCTACGTCTCTGTACTTGTTGATTTTCTGGGTCTCCCTGAAGGTGGCTGCCCCACCTCCCTCCGCTGAGCTGTAACGTAGATAGGTATCAGCCAATGTGGAAGCACACGTGTAATCCCACACGACCTGTTTACCTTTCCTCCATGGCTGCAGGGTGACTCCATCTGGGCGTTTTTGGCTGTTGTCAGGTCTGCACAACTGAGGTTCCCTTTGTGCTGGACACCCAGCTCTAGGCAAACTTCTCTTGATGATGTCATTGACTGCTTCATTTCTAGCAATCTTTCCCTGTGTCTTACGACAGATGAGACCATGGCTGCCGTATTGGTCTGCCCGTGCATGGCCGCAAATACACCGGTGCTCGGTGGAGATAGGGGCGGCAAGGCGCAGGGCAACACCAGTACTTAGGGCCAGATGGTCCAGGCGGGTGCCCAAGGCGGAATGCCAACAGGAAGTCCCCGGCATGGGGGGCTTGCACAGCTAGGAGACGCGCTCTGTCCTCCGAAGCTGCCTCCAGCAATGCTTTGGCGATGTTCTCCACTATCGGGCTATCCCATTTGGCTTGTTTGCCGTCGTTTGGAAAAGTTGGTCGAGTGTGTGAATAGACAAGAGTGTCCCACTGACCAGCTCCTTCCACAAATTTGGGATCACGAATCCCAATGTAGTTCTTTAGGTATCCTGGTAGTATTTCATTCACTAATTCACTTGTAGCACTGGTCGAGGATAAAAATGCCGGAAATGCTAACTGTGTCGCCTTGCGAATACCTATACTCCCGAGTCTAACTGGGAGCGTTGCTTGGGTCCACTGGTCATCTTGCAGGGAGAGGTTTAACACTTTCATAGTTATTGACTTTAGGAGTGAGTCGTATTCCGTTAATTTTGGGCTGTCAAAAGAAGGAGCTGAGATTACCTGAGGAAATAGGTAAGTCTGGGCAAGGCCAGGCACCTTGTAAGAAGGTACAAAGCATCGTGAGCATCCAACGCCCCTATTCTTCCCTCCATCCTCCTCAGGTCTTTCAGCTTTTCTTCAAGGACTACCTCAATGGCGTTCGAGCCCAGAGGTGCCCCTAGCAGCACACTGTTGATGGGAACGATCACTGGGGCTCCTGGCAAAATATATATATATATATATATATATATATATATATATATATATATATATATATATATATATATATATATATATATATATATCTCTGAAAACTCACACCCCAGAAGTGACTCGAACCCATACTCCCAGGAGCAAACGCAACTGGTATGTACAAGACGCCTTAATCCACTTGACCATCACGACCGGACAAAATGAGGTGATAGCCGAGGCTATTTGAACCACCCCACCGCCGGCACTCGGATAGTAATCTTTGGCATAGCATTTTACCAAATCACCTCATTCTTTGGGGCACACGTGAGGAACACAAATGCGAACAAGCCTGAATGGTCCCCAGGACAATATGCAACTGAAAACTCACACCCCAGAAGTGACTCGAACCCATACTCCCAGGAGCAAACGCAACTGGTATGTACAAGACGCCTTAATCCACTTGACCATCACGACCGGACAAAATGAGGTGATAGCCGAGGCTATTTGAACCACCCCACCGCCGGCACTCGGATAGTAATCTTGGGCATAGCATTTTACCAAATCACCTCATTCTGTCCGGTCGTCACTCATTGTCCGGTCGTGATGGTCAAGTGGATTAGTTGCGTTTGCTCCTGGGAGTATGGGTTCGAGTCACTTCTGGGGTGTGAGTTTTCAGTTGCATATTGTCCTGGGGACCATTCAGGCTTGTTCGCATTTGTGTTCCTCACGTGTGCCCCAAAGAATGAGGTGATTTGGTAAAATGCTATGCCCAAGATTACTATCCGAGTGCCGGCGGTGGGGTGGTTCAAATA
>NC_091158.1:7488001-7608001 GCF_040958095.1 Procambarus clarkii
GTGATTAAGAATGTGACAATGTCAGACCACGGAGGAAAAATGAAACAGGAATTTCCTTAAGTACTTTCGTATATTAAATACATCTTCAGAAGGTCTTCCTTCAGAAGCACCTTCTGAAGATGTATTTAATATACGAAAGTACTTAAGGAAATTCCTGTTTCATTTTTCCTCCGTGGTCTGACATTGTCATATATATATATATATATATATATATATATATATATATATAAGTATATTTTGGTAGCAGTCTTTCCTGTAGACATATATTATTAAATATGACCGAAAAAGAAAGATTAATAATTCTAACACGAATTTTCTCGATCTTTCTTATGTTTCTTTTCACTGTTGATGGTAATTGAAAAATCAAATCTCCAAAATTCATTTTTATTTCTAGTCTGACGCGACACTTGAGCGCGTTTCGTAAAACTTATTACATTTTCAAAGACTTTAGTTTACACACACACACAACTGAACTATAACTGAATAGAGCTTAAACATCTTCGATTTTTTATACCTGCATTTGAGTGAGGTGATATGTTACAACAGTTTTGGATGAGGTGAAAACAAACTTTCAACACAAGACAGAACACGAAATAATGGGTATTGAAGGTAAGAATGGAAGTAATTGCAGAGGGCCTATTGGCCCATATTTCTTGATGCTTCAATATTGGAGCGGAGTCTTGAAGTGGGTAGAATATAGTTGTGCATTAATTGGCTGTTGATTGCTGGTGTTGACTTCTTGATGTGTAGTGCCTCCCAGATGTCAAGCCGCCTGCTATCGCTGTATCTATCGATGATTTCTGTGTTGTTTGCTAAGATTTCTCTGGTGATGGTATGGTTGTGGGAAGAGATTATATGTTCCTTAATGGAGCCCTGTTGCTTATGCATCGTTAAACGCCTGGAAAGGGATGTTGTTGTCTTGCCTATATACTGAGTTTTTTGAGGCTTACAGTCCCCAAGTGGGCATTTGAAGGCATAGACGACGTTGGTCTCTTTTAAAGCGTTCTGCTTTGTGTCTGGACTCTCCAGACACCAAGCAGAACGCTTTAAAACGTAAGTTTTACGAAACGCGCTCAAGTGTTGCGTCAGACAAGAAATAAAAATGAATTTGGGAGAATTGATTTTTCAATTACCATCAACAGTGAAAAGAAACATAAGAAAGATCGAGAAAATTCGTGTTATAATTATTAATCTTTCTTTTTCGGTTATATTTATTATATATATATTTATTATATATATATTTATTATATATATATTTATTATATATATATATATATATATATATATATATATATATATATATATATATATATATATATATATATATATATAATATCTGTCGTACCTAGTAGCCAGAACTCACTTCTCGGCCTACTATGCAAGGCCCGATTTGCCTAATAGGCCGAGTGATTTTCTTTATTTTAAAAATATTGTTTCCAATTGGTTTATTTGAAATATTATTATTATATTAGGTTAAGAAAATAAATTATTGGTTTAGTTATGATAGTTTAGGTTAGATTAAGATAGGTTAGGTAGGATTGGTTAGGTTCGGTCATATATCTACGTTCGTTTTAACTCAAATTAAAAGAACTTATCTCATACATAATGAAATGAATAGCTTTATAATTTCATAAGAAAAAAATCGAAAATTATATAAATTCAGGAAAACTTGGAATATATATATATATTATATAATAAATATATATATATATATATATATATATATATATGTCGTACCTAGTAGCCAGAACTCACTTTTTGGCCTACTATTCAAGGCCCGATTTGCCTAATAAGCCAAGTTTTCATGAATTAATTGTTTTTCGACTACCTAACCTACCTAACCTAACCTAACCTAACTTTTTCGGCTACCTAACCAAACCTAACCTATAAAGATAGGTTAGGTTAGGTTAGGTAGGGTTGGTTAGGTTCGGTCATATATCTACGTTAATTTTAACTCCAATAAAAAAATATTGACCTCATACATAATGAAATGGGTGGCTTTATCATTTCATAAGAAAAAAATTAGAAAAAATATATTAATTCAGGAAAACTTGGCTTATTAGGCAAATCGGGCCTTGAATAGTAGGCCAAAAAGTGAGTTCTGGCTACTAGGTACGACATATATATATATATATATATATATATATATATATATATATATATATGTCGTACCTAGTAGCCAGAATGCACTTCTCGGCCTACTATGCAAGGCCCGATTTGCCTAATAAGCCAAGTTTTCATGAATTGTTTTTCGACTAACCTACCTAACCTAACTTTTTCTGCTACCTAACCTAACCTATAAAGATAGGTTAGGTTAGGTTAGGTAGGGTTGGTTAGGTTGGGTCATATATCTACGTTAATTTTAACACCAATAAAAAAAAATTGACCTTATATATAATGAAATGGGCAGCTTTATCATTTCTTAAGAAAAAAATTAGAGAAAATATATTAATTCATGAAAACTTGGCTTATTAGGCAAATCGGGCCTTGCATAGTAGGCCGAGAAGTGCATTCTGGCTACTAGGTACGACATATATATATATATATATATATATATATATATATATATATATATATATATATATATATATATATATATAATATATATATATATACGGTACCACCTCTGGTGCAAGTGTAGGGACCCATAGCCTCGGAGAAGAAAATAAAGAGTACTTAGAGAAGACCTTGTGGATCCTCACTGAACACTGATATTTTCTTCTACCACCCCTATTCTTTTGTTAAGTGTGTATATTTATCTAACTTTATTTGAAAATGTCATTACACAAAAAAAGTTACAATATTGATTACATGCAGGGTACAAGGCTGCTTGTCACAAGTTGAAAAGCTCCTCCAGCTCCTCAGATGGCGGGCAGGAACCGTGGATGCAGTGAGCATTTCCTCTCTGGATGGCCACACTAAGGCGCTGAAAAAGAAAACTGGCAGCTCTAGGGTCTCTAGTTGTTTCGATTAGCTTAGACCCCAACTCCTTCATATATATATATATATATATATATATATATATATATATATATATATATATATATATATATATTTTACATATATATATATATATATATATATATATATATATATATATATATATATATATATATATATATATACACACAACTTTAGAACACTTTCCCACCAGGAGACTCGAACCCTAGCCAGCACAGAAGCCTTCCAGCAACTGGCATAACAGGTACGCCTTAACCCGCTCCACCACCTGCTCAGACCCTTAAAAGAGATGGTAATTTCGGAGTATTTAAATACACCAAAGATCACCACCTCCCAAGAGCACTAGAGCAAGTGAGGGGTCATTTATACGTTTATTTCATCAAGTCCCTGTTAATATGGGAAGACACAGAGGAGGAGGCGGAGTGGCCCTACTCATGAGAAGGGAATGGAGTTTTAAGGAGATGGCCATCCCGGGCTGTGAGGAGTTCAGAGACTACATAGCAGGCACCATAACAATGGGAGGACCAAGAATAGTAGTAGCAGTAATATACAACCCTCCACCAAATGACAGGAGACCCAGTCAAGAGTATGAAAACAACAACAAGGCAGTTAACACTATAATTGAGAGGGCAGCCTCTGCTGCCTGTAGAAATAGATCCCACCTGCTCATCATGGGCGACTTCAATCACGGAAAGATTGACTGGGAGAACAAGGAACCGCATGGAGGCGAGGATACGTGGAGAGCCAAACTATTGGAGGTGGTGACAAGCAACTTTTTAACGCAGCATGTCGGAGAACCCACAAGGATGAGAGGCAATGACGAACCAGCGAGACTCGACCTAGTCTTCACTCTGAACGACTCCGACATAAGAGAAATCGGTTTTGAGGACCCAGTAGGAATGAGCGACCACAGTGTACTGGTGTTTGAGTACTTGATTGAAGAAGGGTTATTGAACTCGAGGAGGGATACCGAAACCAAAAGGTTAGCATACCGAAAGGGAAACTATGAGGGGATAAGAAAATTCCTAACAGATATAGCATGGGAAACAGAGCTCAGGGGAAAGACGGCCCAAGATATGATGGATTACATCACGCAGAAGTGCAAGGACGCAGCAAACAAGTTTGTCCCAGTCCAAAAGGAAAACAGAGAAATGAAGATGAGAAACCCATGGTTTAATCAAAGATGTAGGCTAGCTAAGCAGCAAAGTAAAAGGGCATGGAGAAACTATAGGAATAACAGGACACTGGAGAGCAGAGAAAGATACCAGAATGCCAGGAATGAATATGTCAGGATGAGAAGAGAGGCAGAAAGACAATACGAAAATGACATCGCAAGCAAGGCAAAGACTCAGCCTAAATTGTTGCATAGCCACATTAGGAGAAAAACAACAGTAAAGGAACAGGTTATGAGATTAAGGATAGGGGCGGAAGGATTCACTACAAATGACAAGGAAGTGTGTGAGGAATTGAATAAGAAATTCCAGGAGGTCTTCACCTTAGAACAAGGAGAAATTCCAGAGGTAAGTGAGGGAATAGCTAACCAGGAACCACTGGAAGAGTTTGAGATTACCAGTGGGGAAGTAAGGAAGTGTTTACTAGAGTTGGACGTGACGAAGGCTATAGGCCCAGATGGAATCTCCCCTTGGGTTCTAAAGGAAGGAGCAAGAGAACTGAGCCTACCACTCTCCATAGTGTATAACAAATCACTGGCAACAGGGGAACTGCCAGATACTTGGAAAGCAGCTAACGTAGTCCCGATATACAAGAAAGGGGATAGACAGGAGGCACTGAGCTACAGGCCAGTGTCCCTAACCTGCATACCATGCAAGCTGATGGAGAAGATTGTGCGAAAAAAACTAGTGGAGCATCTGGAGCGAAGGAACTTTGTAACACAGCATCAACATGGGTTCAGGGATGGCAGGTCCTGCCTCACAGGGTTACTTGAATTCTACGACCAGGCAACAAAAATAAGGCAAGAAAGAGAAGGGTGGGCAGACTGCATATTTTTGGATTGTCAGAAAGCCTTTGATACAGTGCCACACAAGAGGCTAGTGCGAAAGTTGGAGATGCAGGCTGGAGTGAGAGGGAAGGTACTCCGGTGGATAGAGGAATACCTAAGCAACAGGAGACAACGAGTCTGTGTGAGGGGTGAGGTCTCAGATTGGCGAGACGTCACAAGTGGAGTCCCGCAGGGGTCAGTCCTTGGACCTATACTGTTTCTGGTATATGTAAATGATCTCCCAGAGGGTATAGATTCGTTCCTCTCAATGTTTGCCGACGATGCAAAAATTATGAGGAGGATTGAAACAGAGGATGATAGTAGGAGGCTACAAGATGACCTGGATAGACTGAGTGAATGGTCCAACAAATGGCTGTTGAAGTTCAACCCGAGTAAATGCAAAGTAATGAAACTAGGCAGTGGAAACAGGAGGCCAGGCACAGGATACAGAATAGGAGATGAAGTACTTAATGAAACAGACAGAGAGAAAGATCTAGGAGTTGATATCACACCAAACCTGTCTCCTGAAGCCCACATAAAGAGAATAACGTCTGCGGCATATGCGAGGCTGGCTAACATCAGAACGGCGTTCAGGAACCTGTGTAAGGAATCATTCAGAATCTTGTACACCACATATGTAAGACCAATCCTGGAGTATGCGGCCCCAGCATGGAGCCCGTACCTTGTCAAGCACAAGACGAAGCTGGAAAAAGTCCAAAGGTATGCTACTAGACTAGTCCCAGAACTAAGAGGCATGAGTTATGAGGAAAGGCTGCGGGAAATGCACCTCACGACACTGGAAGACAGAAGAGTAAGGGGGGACATGATCACAACCTACAAAATCCTCAGGGGAATCGACCGGGTAAATAAGGATGAACTTTTCAACACGGGTGGGACGCGAACAAGGAGACACAGGTGGAAGCTGAGTACCCAAATGAGCCACAGAGACGTTAGAAAGAACTTTTTCAGTGTCAGAGTAGTTAGCAAATGGAATGCATTAGGAAGTGATGTGGTGGAGGCTGACTCCATTCACAGTTTCAAATGTAGATATGATAGAGCCCAATAGGCTCAGGAATCTGTACACCAGTTGATTGACGGTTGAGAGGCGGGACCAAAGAGCCAGAGCTCAACCCCCGCAAGCACAATTAGGTGAGTACAATTAGGTGAGTACAGTGTCTATGCTTAAGGCACAACTCTCCTAAACACGAGAGTGAAGTATACAACTTTAGAACACTTTCCCACCAGGAGACTCGAACCCTAACCAGCACAGAAGCCTTCCAGCAACTGGCATAACAGGTACGCCTTAACCCGCTCCACCACCTGCTCAGACCCTTAAAAGAGATGGTAATTTCGGAGTATTTAAATACACCAAAGATCACCACCTCCCAAGAGCACTAGAGCAAGTGAGGGGTCATTTATACGTTTATTTCATCAAGTCCCTGTTAATATGGGAAGACACAGTGTCTATGCTAAAGGCACAACTCTCCTAAACACGAGAGTGAAGTATACAACTTTAGAACACTTTCCCACCAGGAGACTCGAACCCTAGCCAGCACAGAAGCCTTCCAGCAACTGGCATAACAGGTACGCCTTAACCCGCTCCACCACCTGCTCAGACCCTTAAAAGAGATGGTGATCTTTGGTGTATTTAAATACTCCGAAATTACCATCTCTTTTAAGGGTCTGAGCAGGTGGTGGAGCGGGTTAAGGCGTACCTGTTATGCCAGTTGCTGGAAGGCTTCTGTGCTGGCTAGGGTTCGAGTCTCCTGGTGGGAAAGTGTTCTAAAGTTGTATACTTCACTCTCGTGTTTAGGAGAGTTGTGCCATATATATATATATATATATATATATATATATATATATATATATATATATATATATATATATATATATATATATATATATATGGCACAACTCTCCTAAACACGAGAGTGAAGTATACAACTTTAGAACACTTTCCCACCAGGAGACTCGAACCCTAGCCAGCACAGAAGCCTTCCAGCAACTGGCATAACAGGTACGCCTTAACCCGCTCCACCACCTGCTCAGACCCTTAAAAGAGATGGTGATCTTTGGTGTATTTAAATACTCCGAAATTACCATCTCTTTTAAGGGTCTGAGCAGGTGGTGGAGCGGGTTAAGGCGTACCTGTTATGCCAGTTGCTGGAAGGCTTCTGTGCTGGCTAGGGTTCGAGTCTCCTGGTGGGAAAGTGTTCTAAAGTTGTATACTTCACTCTCGTGTTTAGGAGAGTTGTGCCATATATATATATATATATATATATATATATATATATATATATATATATATATATATATATATATATATATATATATATATATATAAAGCTACCTCATCCCATTGTGTGTGTGTTTTTACCTCAATAAAATTTTCAATTTCATATACGAGGCTCATTCTGGGTCTCACACACTCGACGTTGTGAGTCGGGCCGGCTCGTGAGTGTGACTGAGTACGATGGTTATGCGAGTACGAGACAGTTCACTGTCAAGCATCCACCCTTCAGCCGTGTGGGATTGACTCACTTATTGACAGTGACTCAAAGCTCTGGGGATTACTTTTGATTTACTATTATAAATCAAGTAACTTTTCTTAAATAAATTTGTAAATATTTACTGTGCTTATAAGTTGGTCTAATAATAATGATTTAATTAATTAGATGTCCTAGAGATGGCAGGACGGACTGGTCATTCCACATTTCAAACTAAATAGATTGATCTTAATTCTTGCTTTGAACTGTTCTGATTTAGACAGGTGTTCTCAGTAACGGGGTCAGTAGTTTAAACCACGTTAAAGGCCTTACCCAAGGAGTCCATAACTACTCCCTGGGTGGTGGCAGCCTTCCCTTAAGTCCCTGTCAGTCCCCCCCCCCCTTTGCCTTCCATTAGCTTCCGCCTGTATCTCCCCCCTTTTGTTCCTTTCCCCCCCTTTTCACTGACAAACCCCTCCCCCAATCCGTCCTCTTAAAAATAACGTCGCTTTTGGCTCGTATGTGCGCTATGGCCAAAAGTGGACGTAATTTGAAATGAAATCGGCTCACGACAGTGACGTACTGTCCCGTTTTCTGTTTGAGTCATCCGGCTTACTCGGATAGGTTAGGAGAGGAAACTTTCAATTAACGTTTTTCATAACGTTTTGAAACTTTATGAGAATTTCCTGCCCACCTAACCTATCAGAGGACCCTTAACTAACTGTTGTTAAAAAAAAATCTCAAATTTATTTTCATTTTTTTTCATTTTCAAATTGCGTCCACTTTCGGCCAAATGGCCAAAAGCGACGTTATTTTTAAGAGGACAGGTTGGTCTCAATACCCATGCCCAATGGGAAGGGCATGATCATGCTTACCCCTCTTCCCCTTAGTGGTCTACAGCCTAGTTACACCCACTCTGGCATAACTAAGCGAAGCTATAGTTACCAGAATGGTTAGGCTTGTAATTCCAACTTGGAGGGTTGTCTTTCACCCCCCCCCCCCATCTTCTTGAGGTTATCTTGATATGATTTCGGGGCTTTTTTAGTGTCCCCGCGGCCCGGTCCTCGACCAGGCCTCCACCCCCAGGAAGCAGCCAGTGACAGCTGACTAACACGTAGTTACCTATTTTTACTGCTAGGTAACAGGGGCATAGGGTGAAAGAAACTCTGCCCGTTGTTTCTCGCCGGCACCCGGGATCGAACCCGGGACCACAGGATTACAAGTCCAGCGTGCTGTCCGCTCGGCCGACCGGCTCCCATCCCCCCACTCTTAGTAACAAACAACACAGTGTGGTTGGGGATGATATTTAAAGGAAGAGTTTTAGTGCCCCAT
Source organism: Procambarus clarkii (assembly GCF_040958095.1). NCBI lineage: Eukaryota > Metazoa > Arthropoda > Malacostraca > Decapoda > Cambaridae > Procambarus > Procambarus clarkii. Next base: position 7,496,780 of record NC_091158.1, read on the forward strand.
TCCTACCATTTCTTCCGCCCGTCATATTTAAGATGTTATCAGGTATTTGTTCGAAATATTCCAAGTTGACTATGTTGTTGTTGTTGTTTTAGATTTAGTTACTCAGAACGAGGTGTATGTAGCACGGGCTATGGTGAGCCCGTAACAAGTTGACTAGCTCCCGGGTGCCTATTAATGATAAACTGGCCATTAGGTGAAAGGAAAACGTGCACAACCATTCCTGTCCCCCGTGACTGCCAATTGTGAGTGGTGGAGGACGTATACCCAACTGTGCTACCTTCCTTGTCCTCTTATAACCTGTTATACTTCTTTACTCATGACTCATCGCGCTCTCCATCATCACTCGTTACGCCTCATCATCCACCATCCTTCCTTCTTCCTTCAACTTCCTCCCCTTCTACCTTCCACTAATCAACTTTGCTCCACTCCACCTCCTCCTCGTCCTCCATTGGTGTGGTGGCCTCCCTCCCCTGCCCAGGACCTCCATTAAGGGGAGTGTTATGGTACAGTCTTCCGATATTTTGGGTGGATGGCGTCACAGCTTTTTGGAAAATCTGTATATCGCAATATTCCTCACACCTCTGGCAGCCTCGCTCACTTTCCCCTCCCTATATTACAGTATTTATATATTTATATTATATATAATGTTTATATTACATTGTTGACCAGACCACACACTAGAAGGTGAAGGGACGACGACGTTTCAGTCCGTCCTGGACCATTCTCAAGTCGATTCAAGTTTATATTACATTATATTATATGTGCGCGCGCGTGCGCGTTTCATTAAATATAACTGCATATTATGTATTGATTATTTTCTTGTTTAGGGCTTCTATCCCTCTGACTAGTGCGCTTGCATCTTGGTTTAATTGGAAGAGGATTTCTCCAAATGTCATCTTTTTTCGAGGTTATCTTGACGTTATCTTGAAATGATTTCGGGGCTTAGTGTCCCCGCGGCTCAGTCCTTGATCAGGTCTCCACCCCCAGGAAGCAACCTGTGACAGCTGACTAACTCCCTGGTACCTATTTACTGCTAGGTAACAGAGGCATCAGGGTGAAAGAAACTATGCACATTGTTTCTCGCCGGCGCCCGGGATCGAACCCAGGACCACACGTCCAGTGTTCTTGTAACACGGGTTAGGGTTTCTCTCTCTTTACTTCACTTTCCTTCTTTACCCTCTACCCGTATTCTTACTTTTTATTCTCTACCAAGGGACTCCAAAACTTTTACCAAAGCCAACTCCACGCCACGTGGTCCTAAGACGATTGACCGACTTAGGATTCTACACCCAGTATGACGTGACCTAGGCTCTGAGCAAAACCCTAGAGTCGCCTCTACGCTGCCACCACCAGACCAGCAACACATTTATTATTAACATCTTTATTGACAAAATTAATTACAATTTTGCCTAATCTGAGGATTTTGATAGTCTTATTAAATTGAGGTTAATGCTAGTATTCACTGTCACGCAGGACAGAGGGTCATACATAAGACAATAGGTCTAAACTGTAGGCTGAAGCACATATATATCACGGTTACAATCAATGTTTTAATGTGTGGATATGTGAAAACAACTTTCTATTGTGCACTGCCACACAAGGGCAGGGATGGGTTCATAAGTGATGCAGCTTAGAATATAAGTAGAAATTGTTCTTCATTCTTTAAAATGGACATGCAAATTTTGGGTAAATTGTTAGGATGTCGTCCAGAACACCTGAGTCAATAAAATAGTTACACAGTTGGTGGTACAATAGGCCAGGAGGTCTAAAGTCCTTTACGGTTTCACATTCATCAATATAGTGTTCTAGTGAATGCATTAAAGGTTTATCACAGAGTTTACAATCTGAATATTCTGGTAGTGGCTCAGCCTCACTAACCTGCCAGATGTGTCTATAGCCAAGGCGAATTCGCGCAATTACTACATCACATTGCCTGGTCCGGTTACTGTGCTGACCATACAAATACCTATTATTACAAAACTTGTCATAACTTTTAATACTGCAGCTTTCAGGTCTCTGGGCATTTCTTAGTTCTTCTAAATCTGAATTAATTTCTTTAATTTGTATGTTTCTAATAACTGCATTAGATAGTCCAAAGTCATAATCAATGTTTTCTTTCCTGCAAGCCTCATTGGCCAATTGATCTACAAAGTCATGTTTTTCAACTCCAACATGGGATGGGATCCACACAAATTTTATACAAGAATTATTATCATTGGCAAAAATTACATTCCATTTAATATTACAAGCTACTTCCGACATACATTGTGATGGGTTATTTAAGGACTGCAGAGCACTTTTAGAGTCACAGAAAATAACTCCACCACCATTGAGCTTAAGGTATTCAGTGGCTAGATAAATACCCAATAGCTCGGTCTGTGTCGTGCTTGCCCAGTTGTTCAATCTCTGCAACACAGAGCAACCAGCAGTTCAACCAGCAACACAGAGCAATGATCGAGGTCTGGATCGATCACGCTAATTAATCAACCTTGGGGCTTGATCCCCACTAGTAGTTTATAACCTCGGAAACTTGAGTGTGGAATTAATTACACGGGAATGATTCGATGTTAGAATCGGCGCCCAATCCAACTCTGCCTCGTGTGGACCACGTGACCAGGACAAGTATACACATAACCAAATGGAAACAATAAAATGCAAATTAATAACAAATTTAATTTATTAAAAGAAAACTAAAACAAAATCTAAATATGTTCACTCCCTATCACTTTAACACTCCCTACTTGACCTGAATGGCAAATGAGAAGACTATCCCTATAATTAACAATAGCAACTATACCTTGGGCGACCAGCTCTAGATGTTGGGCTGGTCTTGGGGAGAGGTAAGATGTTTGACCTCTTATCCCAGCTGCTCCCGTTTCCACACTGATCTCTCCCTTGTCTGGTCTACCCCAGACAGAGCATTGTATCCTTCCGCCTAGTCAGTCAAAGTTCTACCAAGTTACTAGCAAGGTTTAAGTTATAACAATTAAACTCTGTTGTACTTAATTGATCCAGACTGGTTGAATTATTTTACTGAAATTAAATTACACAAGCCTCTAACGGCAGAGCTGTTCCCGATCACAAAAATGGTTATTAAAACTTTGAGAAATAGTAGACCTGTCAACCCTACTGACCTATGACCGCCGGTCACTCCGCCTTACAAGTTAGATCTGATTCGTGACGTCACTGATGGTGACTTAAACTCAATAATTAGAATCCTCTTGATGTTGTACCCAGTACTATTATACAATACAATTTTAATACAAAATGAATAAAGGCTAATTTCTCTAAATTACTGAATACTATAGGATGATTCATTATACGCAGCTATGAACAAAGCGTCGGTTATTTCCACCGCGAATTCCCCTGGGGGTCAGGTCATCAGGTCACCATGCGGGCTCAGCTTCCCATCCTCTTTTGTCGATAAACCACTCTGGATAATTCTTACAACAGCCTAGTTTGTTACATTCTGTCCGCTCAGCCACCGGCTCCATAAGTAATTTCTCTCTTAATGAAGAAAAATAAATAAATTGTAGGATGTGTTACACATAAATTTCTACAACGTTTCGAACCTACATGGTTCATTCTCAAGTGATGGGACTATGTTTTTTGTTGTTTTTAGATTCAGCTACTCGGAACAAAATTTCCAAGTAGCACGGGCTATGGTGAGCCCGTAGTGGACTTACCTGGCACAGGAGCGGGCTCTAACTGTGGACTGTACGTAGTTGTTTTAGATTTAGCTACTCCAAACGAAATGTCCATGTAGCACGGGCTATGGTGAACCCGTAATGTGGACTGTAGATTGATAAAGATTAAGCCACCCAAGAGGTGGCACGGGCATGAATAGCCCGTAAGTGGACTGTAGATTGATTGATTGATAAAGATTAAGCCACCCAAGAGGTGGCACGGGCATGAATAGCCCGTAAGTGGTACAATTTTTTTTTTTTCCAGTGTTCTGAGGTTGTATTTAACCATCAAGCTGTTATCGTGGGGGAGGATACTGCTTCACAGTCTTTATGAGGGTGTCCAGCTGCTGGACACCTTTGTTGACCAGGAGAGTGGCTGTGTTGATGGCTTCAGGGTGGCCACTGCATGATTCAGGAACTCTTAAAGCTCTTCTAAGGTCATTGGTTGCTTCACATTCCAGAAGATAGTGAAGTAATGGCTTTTCTGTGACAGTTTGGCAGAAGATGCACTCTCTCTGTCGGGGTTCACCAATCTCCCAGTTGCATCTGTAACCTAGACGTAGTCTATATAGCCTAACTGCTATTTCCCTGTGGATTCCTTTTGGGATATTTAACCTTTCTAATTTGGTTGCCTGAAGATACCATGTTGCAGATGGCGAACCTTCAGCTATTCTCTGGTGTAGGTCGGCTTTGTTGAGAAGTGAGAGTTTTTTGGTGATGTTTTTTATGTTCTCTAGGCTGGGTGGAATTGTTTTATGTATCACTGGATGACGAGTTGCCAATTTAGCAATTTCATCAGCTTTTTCATTTAATGGGATTCCAATAGGAGTGGACTGTACTAGGCGTATTGAATTTATACCATTTGGGAGGACAGGTACATCCAAATACAAAATGGTGAAGAGTAAAGCTTAGAGGGGTGAAGACTAAGGCGTAAATGGGTAAAGACTAAGGCGTAAATGGATAAAGACTAAGGCGTAAATGGGTAAAGACTAAGGCGTAAATGGGTAAAGACTAAGGCGTAAAGGGGGTGAAGAGTAAGGCGAAAAAGGGGGGGAAGCACATACCAAGATTAATGAGGTGTAGTGGGCGTGGCGTTTTGAGCAATGTGGTCAACGTCGGCATTCTCCTCCTCGACACGTTCCAGTCTTGTTCTTACTCTCATGGTGGGTAGAGTGAACAGTTCTGTTATTTGGGTATTTATGGTGGGTTCGACTTTTATGTGAATGACTAAAGAATTTGTAATCATCTTTGATCTTGGGTTTTGTCTATTATGCAGATATTTTTATTCAACATTTCTCTTGTTAGACTGATGTCATGGGCTTGTCTCATGTGATTTTTAGGGACACCTGATTGAAGAAGACAGGTCAGACGCCTCGTGAGCTTGGTCGACGTGTTACCTCTGTATTTAGACTGAAGGCTACATCCTTCGTGGGGGGGGGGGGTGTACATATATATATCAAGTTTGACTGCTGTAAAGGAGTCTCCGTCGGCTTCGGGCTGTTTTTAATGAGGTCGGTCGTCTTTCTTTTTTTTACAGTATATGATTAGGTCTGTGTTTTGGTTAGGAGTTAAGCTTTTTACTCCTTTACGGATTATTTATTTCATTATTCTTTCGTCTTAGAAAGGATAATGAAAGAATGATATAAATATATACACATCTACACACACTAAAGGGGGGGGGGGGGTTTACCCCTGCGTTGCCCGGGTCTATCTGTATCTATTTTCCTATCAATCTATCTAGCCCATCGCATCCATTTGTCTCTGCCCATCTACCTATACATCTATCGCTCTGTCCATCTACCCATCTATGCATTTATCATTATTCATATCCTTATCTAACCATCTACATATCCATATGGATACATCTATCCATCAGTATATCGATCCATCTACACTGTCTCTGTACTCACTTAACTGTGCTTGCGGGGGTTGAGCTTCGGTTCTTTGGTCCCGCTTCTCAACCGTCAATCAACCGGTGTACAGATTCTTGAGCCTATTGGGCTCTATCATATCTACATTTTAAACTGTGTATGGAGTCAGCCTCCACCACATCACTGCCTAGTGCATTCCATCCGTTAACTACTCCGACACTAAACAAGTTTTTTCTAATATATTTCTATGGCTCATCTGGGTACTCAGTTTCCACCCGTGTTCCCTTGTGCGTGTGCCCCTTGTGTTGAATAAATTGTCTTTATCTACCCTATCAATTCCTCTGAGGATCTTGTATGTGGTGATAATGTCTCCCTTAACTCTTCTTTCTTCCAGCAACGTGAGGTTTAGTTCTCGTAGTCACTCTTCGTAGCTCATACCCCTGAGCTCGGGTACTAGTCAGGTGCCACGTGTGTGTGTGTGTGTGTGTGTGTGTGTCTTACACAGACACTCACTCTTACAGTATAGATGTAATTGTCATATGTATTCGTGGCCGGAAGTAACAACAGTTGTTGTAGGGATGTGAATGAGGTCCTGGCATGCTGTTCCCTTTTTGAATTCTGGCGACCATGACAGCCTATGTTTATCCCATACCCCAGACCATTCCCTCTGCCAGTTTGTGTGAGGCTATCCCCAAGCCGGTCGGCCGAGCGGAGCCGGTCGGGAGCCGGTCGGCCGAGCGGACAGCACGCTGGACCTGTGATCCTGGGGTCGATCCCAGGCGCCGGCGAGAAACAATGGGCAGAGTTTCTTTCACCCTATGCCCCTGTTACCTAGCAGTAAAATAGGTACCTGGGTGTTAGTCAGTTGTCACGGGCTGCTTCCTGGGGGTGGAGGCCTGGTCGAGGACCGGGCCGCAGGGACACTAAAAAGCCCCGAAATCATCTCAAGATAACCTCAAGATAAAAACCTCGAAATTTGAAGACGGACATTCTCTCATAGATATATATCTTTCTGCACATTATTATTATTTTTTTCGGCGTTTTAACGTTGATTTTTTTATGCAAGTCTCGCTTGTCGTCGTTTTCAATCCTCTTCTTTCTTTCCTTCCTTCTATTCTATTCATTCTTCTCATCCTCCACCTCCTCCTTTCCCCTCTCTTCACTCAAACGGAATTCCTGGGAAATTATTTGAAATTCTTAAGAACTCCCATAAACGCTGACACTCTCTCAATACTCTCTTGTGGAGCATTACTCGCCCCCCTTCCCCGGGGGTCAAGCGCCCCCCCCCCTCCGCCCCCACCCGGGGTCCAGCCACCCCCCCCCCCCCTCCGGGTTAATGTCTCAAAGCCTGACTGGAAACTAATGTCTTCTTGTCGTGATCGTCAAGGGGAAAACATATGCCATTGACTTGCACAAAAAATAAACACCAAACTAGGCAAGATTTGCCCCAAATTTATTTTCATTGTTTTCGTCTTCCTAAATATCTCTGCTGCAGCTGTTTATGTTGCTTATTATTGTTTGCATTATATGTTCTACCTGTTTACTAGTTCCTTGTGTTCCAATTCTCCTCTGTTTTCTCTCTTCATTATTTTTTTTATGTTACTGAGTGGAATTAATCAATTTTTTTTATCCCACTTTTCATCTTCAAAATAAATATGAACGGAAAATGATGGTTAAATTTTTTCCCTACTTTTTTCCCGCCGGTTTTGCCTTCTATAATTCTTTTCAATTAACAATTTTCCCTCTCCATTAATTATTGGTACAGCATGCAGCGGCTTCATCGTGTACCTCCTCCTTTCTCGCCTCTTCCAATACAGTCTCCTTTTATTTCAATTCTTTCCTAGTATTTCACCTTTTCACTATCCCCCTCTACCCAATACGCACATCACAGCCTGGTGGATCCATGTATGAGTGCCCTTCCTTAGCCCATTCCACCCCCATCCCTTTTCCACTATCTCACACGCCCTCCCTCTCCTAACCCCCTTCACTCCTACCTTCCCTCCCATCCCCCTCCCATCCCCACCCGGCTCCTGAATTAAGACGTCACTTCCGGGTGAAGAGGCTATTCTCTAGAGTGAGGTACATTACCTGCGTCTCCCACTAATTAGCGCGTCCCTGCCCTCCCCTCACCCCTCTCTCCCTCTCTCACCCTCTCCCCCCTCCCCCCTCCCCCCTCCCCCCTCCCCCCCTCTGTTTACCCCGTTTTGTGGAAATTACGGCAATTTTTAAACGTTTTGTGCGCTTATCACACCCACTATATTATATGGCTGTGTACTCTTTCATTCCTTGTCCGTGTTTTCTTCCCTTTGTTGTTTTTGAGGTGGAAGAAGGGGGGGGGGGGGTTCCATGCCTGTGCGGCATACTCCAGCACTGGCAGTATGTAGATTTCAAATAACCTTTTATGAGCTACGTTTTCTGTGCGACCCCAAGCAAGGGCAGCTATGGCGTAATGCGGGGTTGGAAAATACCCCACGAGTCTTATCATGGAACGGAATTTACAGTTGCAAATAAAACACGAAGCCATATCGCTATCATTCAGGTGAACGAATGAGATCAGGGTTGTTGCAACAACCACCCCCCCCTCCCCCCTGTCACAGTGAACACCCCCCTCCCTCTCGTGGGGGGGGGGGGGAAGGTGTTCACTGGAATAGTTCTCCGGGAACAAGTAGAAACAGTGCGAGCAACCAATTCTCCCAACCAATACGTCGTTATGGTACGTTATAGTCCCCCCCCCCAACGTAACAAATGCAACGTGCTATGAAAAGTATCGGTTCACAACCCCCCTCTTAAAGTTTTCTATGCCTGGGTGGGTTAGGTGGGTTGGTTGGGTTAGGGTAGTGTAGTCCGTGTGTCCCCGGTGAAGTACGGCCGGTGGATTGATCACGCTGTAATCTACGAACACGATTGATCACGCTGGATTGATCACAGCGTGATCACGAGAACGGTTGGGCCTCTCAGCGAGAAAGAAAATTCTCTGAAACTCGTATTGCTGAGTGCGTCGAGTGTCCAGGTCCTGGCCACCACACCCCCAGGTGTCCAGGTCCTGGCCACCACACCCCCAGGTGTCCAGGTCCTGGCCACCACACCCCCAGGTGTCCAGGTCCTGGCCACCACACCCCCAGGTGTCCAGGTGCTGGCCACCACACCCCCAGGTGTCCAGGTCCTGGCCACCACACCCCCAGGTGTCCAGGTGCTGGCCACCACACCCCCAGGTGTCCAGGTGCTGGCCACTACACCCCCAGGTGTCCAGGTCCTGGCCACCACACCCCCAGGTGTCCAGGTGCTGGCCACCACACCCCCAGGTGTCCAGGTCCTGGCCACCACACCCCCAGGTGTCCAGGTCCTGGCCACCACACCCCCAGGTGTCCAGGTGCTGGCCACCACACCCCCAGGTGTCCAGGCCCTGGCCACCACACCCCCAGGTGTCCAGGTGCTGGCCACCACACCCCCAGGTGTCCAGGTCCTGGCCACCACACCCCCAGGTGTCCAGGTGCTGGCCACCACACCCCCAGGTGTCCAGGTCCTGGCCACCACACCCCCAGGTGTCCAGGTCCTGGCCACCACACCCCCAGGTGTCCAGGTGCCCATTGATAGACTGAAGATTAAGCCAGCCAAGAGGTGGCACGGGCATGAGTAGCCCCGTAAGTCACTGTGATTGTATTAGGCATGTATTTAGTGTGGCGAGACAGGTGTGTATACTACCAGGGTTGGGGTTTCCAACTGACGCTGTTACTGCGCACTCCGTCTCTTCCTTCTCTGGCCGAGTGCACAATAACTCAACACTGTGCATTGTGCACAATCACATTAACGTAATGGTTCAGTGAGAATATCAGTAGGGGCCATGAGGCGTCCAGCCTATATGGTGTGTTAGCTTGGCAATACCCAGACTACAAGGGCCAGATTCACGAAGCAGTTACGCAAGCACCTACGAACCTGTACATCTTTTTTCAATCTTTGGCGGCTTTGTTTATAATTATTACACAGTTAATGAGCTCCGAAGCACCACGAGGCTGTTTATAACAATAACAACAGTTGATTGGCAAGTTTTCACTCTTGTAAACTGTATAATAAATGTAACCAAAGCCGTCAGAGATTGAGGAAAGATGGATAGGTTCGTAAGTGCTTGCGTAACTGCTTCGTGAATCTGGACCCAGGTTTGCAACCCCCCCCCCCCCCCGCACACCTTACATAAAAATCTTTCCCCTCATGCAACTATCAAACAAACAAAAGCTACCCTCACAAGACGCACAAACAAAAGCTACCCTCACACGACGCACAAACATACAAAAGCTACCCTCACACAACGCACAAACAAAAGCTACCCTTCACACAACGCACAAACAAACAAAAGCTACCCTCACACGACGCACAAACAAACAAAAGCTACCCTCACACGACGCACAAACAAACAAAAGCTACCCTTCACACAACGCACAAACAAACAAAAGCTACCCTCACACGACGCACAAACAAACAAAAGCTACCCTCACACGACGCACAAACAAACAAAAGCTACCCTCACACGACGCACAAACAAACAAAAGCTACCCTTCACACAACGCACAAACAAAAGCTACCCTTCACACAACGCACAAACAAACAAAAGCTACCCTCACACGACGCACAAACAAACAAAAGCTACCCTTCACACAACGCACAAACAAACAAAAGCTACCCTCACACGACGCACAAACAAACAAAAGCTACCCTTCACACAACGCACAAACAAAAGCTACCCTTCACACAACGCACAAACAAACAAAAGCTACCCTCACACGACGCACAAACAAACAAAAGCTACCCTTCACACAACGCACAAACAAACAAAAGCTACCCTCACACGACGCACAAACAAACAAAAGCTACTCGTTTAACTCTATGATAAACCTTCACTTGTTCTCTCATAATTTTCCCACTCCGTAAAAAACACAACCGTTTCGCCAAATCTGAAACGAACGAACCCGACCAACCTACCTAACCTATATACAAAGGCCGAGGCTCACCAAGCGTCAACAATACGGTGCTTTAGTTTGTACCAATACGTCGTATTTGTAACGAATTGGTCGATTTTGTAAAAAAATGCAGAGTAGCAGACGAGAGATGGGGGGATTATTCTGTACTTTTCTCACTATTTTACGTAGTCACTCGTTCTGAATTATGTATTAATTATGTAATGCGGCATTATATCCTCGGTGACAAGATTATTTTGTCTATAACAAGGCTGTTACTGCTGAATTATGAGGCCCATCAAGTGAGGGGGGGGGGGACTAATGTGTATGGCACCATTTTTATGGCACCATTTCATCAACCAGTTCCCTTATTTATGAAATATTTCCCCTCCCCCCTCCCCTTTCCCCTTACCTCTCCCCTAAAGGTCTTCCCTCCTCCCCCCCCCTTTCTGAATTACTCAGTCTCTACCTCGCATATCGTCCTTCGACACCCCGACACTCTACACTACTACTTCTACCCTCATTTCCCTCACTTCTTTCCCCTCACCCCACAAACATTCCCCTCACCCCACAAACATTCCCCTCTTCCTGTCTTCCCCATCTACTATATCCTAGCTTCTCCTCCTCCAACTCTGTCTCTATCTCCCCTCTTTCCCTCGCACCCTCATTTCTTCCTCATCTCCCCTCCCCCTCCCCCACCCCCCCCCTCCCTCCTACGTCTCCCCTCCCGTGGGCTTCGTCTCCGAGGCTCCCAATAGGTATAAATCTTACATTAATCGCCTATCGCACAATATCATTTCGAAGTCAGTGGCAGCGGTGGCTGGCATGCCTTAACAATATCCTATTATCCGCCCCCCTCCTCTCCTTCCTCCCTTTATCATCTATCTCTTGTCCTTGTCCATTCTCCCACCCACACCTACCCAAGACGTTTGCAAGAACTCCAGAAGACAGAGTCGACAAAAGATGCTTGGGAATTAAAGATCTTTTAAATGTGAATCTGAGGAGAGGTGGCAGCGGTCGGAAGACCTCATCCATTGGGGTAGAAATTGAGGTTGAAGGAGATGAGGGAGGGGGAAGATGAAGGAAGGGGGGGGGGGGGGGAGGGAGGGGGTTGAGAGGGTAGAAGGATGAGGGAAGTGGTTTTGAGGCTAGAAGCGGGATGAGTTGTGGAAGAGTAGGATGATTTGGGGTGCATGGCTAGAGCGGGGGAGGGGGGAGGAGGGATAAAGGGATGGGGATGATGGGGGGGGGAGGGGGTAGGAATGGGTTGAGAGATGGTCCTCTTCCATACATTGTGGGGGGGGGGGGCGGGGAGGGAGGGGGGCCTCTGTCGCATTGTAATATTCACTCACACTCTTTTACACACACACACACACACACACACACACACACACACACACACACACACACACACACACACACACACAGCGAAGCGAGATAAATGAGGGATCTGACGGTTGAGTGGACAGCGCTCGGGGTTCGTAATCCTAGGGTCCGGGGATCGAATCCCCGGCGATGGTGGAAACCAATGGGCAAAGTTTCTTTTACCCTGCTGCTCCTATTCACCTAGCAGTAAATAGGTACCTAGGAGTTAGACAGCTGCTACGGGCTGCTTCCTGGGGATGCGTGTATACTCACCTAATTGTACTCACCTAATTGTGCTTGCGGGCTCTTTGGATAGCCCGCAAGCACAATTAGAGACTGTCCTCATGGACTGCCAACCAATCTCCAACCAGAGCTCAAGCTTGTGCTTGAGCTCTGGCTCTTTGGTCCCGCCTCTCAGCTGTCAATCAACTAATGTACAGATTTCTGAGCCTACTGGGCTCTATCATATCTACATTTGAAACTGTGTATGGAGTCAGCCTCCACCACATCACTGCCTAATGCATTCCAACTGTTAACTACTCTGACACTGAAAAAGTTATTTCTAACGTCCCTGTGGCTCATGTGGGTATTCAGTTTCCACCTGTGTCCCCTTGTGCGTGTCCCTCCAGTGTTGAATAGTTCATCCGTGTGTGTGTGTGTGTGTGTGCGCGCGCGTATGTGTTAGATTTAATGGATGAAAAATAGATCTGTTAGAAAGGCGGGGTCCAAGAGCTAATAGCTCGATTCTACAGGCACAAAGAGTAAATACACACAGACAGGCGCGCGAGTAGCAAGGGGCAGAGTTTGAGCAAGTATAAGTCGACTCGATACACATAACAAAAAATAAATATCATACAAAATATGAGCTGGGAGTCCTAGCCATTAGTGATCAGCACATGGAAGGGGCCAGGCGCTAGAGCTCGACTCTCCAATCACATGTGGTCGAGTACATCTATGTGGGTCCACAATTTCCCCGTGAAAAAGGGAAAATAGCACCAAGCAAGTTGAGAAATAAAGGCGGTCTTGCTTGTGTCAGTTGTTCAATCATAGTTTGGCGTGCATATTAACAGGCAACTGCGATAGATCGTAATTTTCACAAATTGCCTATCACTTAGCAGGGAATATGCAAATGAGCTCAATTGCATAATTATATCCCCCTCTACTAGCTATTGACTCAAGAGGGCATCCTACCTCACGTCAATCGATAGTCCTTCTTAGTAGTCAAGATTTATGCTAAGACCTTTCCTGTTGAGAATCACAGATCAATAATTATTACTTGACTGCATTATTAATATGAGAAGATGATGACTGGTGAACATGCAAGGTGTCGCACATGATGTTGGCGGGAGGCGAGGAAACTACAGCTGTAGGACTAGTGAGTATGGAGAGGTAATACAGCTATTACCTGTCCATACTCACTAGTCCTACAGCTGCAGTTTCCTCGCAGCTGTAGTTCCTTGCAGTCTCTTGAGACTGATGGATGCCTACTACTACAGCTATTGATAAATTGAAATACAACCCATCCTACAAGATGATAGTATCTATGGCTACTATACTATTGTGCAAAATATTGACTATTGTACTAAAGAGTACACGTATGAACTAATTTAGTACACACATGTACTAGGCCTGTAAGAAGTTCGGTTTGGCTGTCACATCGTTCCTATTACTCTACAAAATGTGTGTAAATCATGAAAATTAACACGTGATGAAAAATGTGACAGTGTCAGACCACGGAGGAAGAATTGAAACAGGAATTTCCTTAAGTACTTTCGTATATTAATACACCTTCATAAGGGTATCCTTCTGAAGATGTATTGTTAAATACGAAAGTACTTAAGGAAATTCCTGTTTCAATTCTTCCTCCGTGGTCTGACACTCTCACTACAAAATTTATAGTACTAAACTTTTTTTTTTTTTTTAGTACAACAGTGTCCATAATTTGTACATCCCATCAACAGTAACTATTAGTACATAAGTTTTGGAGGACGGGTTGATTACATATCCAGGATGTGTGCTTGATAAAAGCACACATTTGTGCCGGCTGATATTTGTCTGTGTGATTAAATATGTATGTGTATGTATATATGTATACGTATGTGTGTATATCACGAAAATAAACACGTGATTAATATGTATGTACGTATGTATGTGTACATGTATGCATGAGTGTGTGTACATGTATATATCACATTAATAATTTTCTAACTAGCGTCAAAAGATTGTTATTTGCTTAGCTAAACCAAGTAGAAGGTTCAGTTCCTGAACCGATTATGTGCCTCTGTAACCCTTTACACCACCGCCCACGGGATGGGTATGGGGTGCATAATGAAGAAAGATATTGAATTGATGGGTAAGGAAGAGTTACAACCGCGGGTAACACACGGATTACCTGGTTGATACCTGGTTGATGGGGTTCTGGGAGTTCTTCTACTCCCCAAGCCCGGCCCGAGGCCAGGCTTGACTTGTGAGAGTTTGGTCCACCAGGTTGTTGGGGGAATCTCTCAGGAATCCCCACTGTGTGAGACACGGGTGTGGGCCACGAATGTCAACAATTAGGAAGTGCAGAAGTAGAAATGGACAGTCCTGAGTAATGTATGGAGGGGGGGGGGCGTTAGGGAAACAAAGACAGGAAATATGACTGGGGGGAAACTTGCTATTTTTTTAATTATTGTTGTTCTTAAGGAGGTATTCCTACGCGGGCCTCGAGCTGCTTCACTAAGATTTAATCCTTTCAGTCTTAGACAATGGACGAGCTAGAAATTTAATATGTGACTAAGATGGTAAATCCCAAGATTGTTGAGTATAGAGAGATTGTCTAATTGTCGATTGTCATTGCCCTCATTGTCGAACGAATGAGGGCAATGACAGACTCAGTTTGTACTCAGCCTAAATATGAGGGGGCAGGAGGAAAAGAATGACTGACAGACATGGGAAACGTGCAAAAAAAAGAAACTGGGACTGAATGTGAACAGCACCAGGAATGTGGCGGTGCTGGATGGCTGTATTTTAAGCACTGGGAATGTGGTGCTTTGACATGATAAAAGTCTTAAGTAGCAGCGTGCACCAGGTCTAGGGAAGGGAAGGGAAGGGAAGGGATGGGAAGGGAAGGGAAGGGGTCATGCTTGAGGTCCTGGGGTCAAATTCACGAAGCAGTAACTCAAGCACTTACGAACGTGTACATCTTTCCTCAATCTTTGACGGCTTTTTTTACATTTATTAAACAGTTTACAAGCATGAAAACTTCCCAATCGTTATTATTGTTATAAACAGCCTCCTGGTGCCTCGGAGCTCATTAACTGTTTAATAATTGTAAACAATCCAGCCAAAGGTTGAGAAAATGTGTACAGGTTCGTAAGTGCTTGCGTAACTGCTTCGTGAATCTGACCCCAGGTGTTTGCAGGTGTGTACACGACACTGAAGGATCCGTGTCGACACTGAAAGATCCATGTCGACACTGAAAGATCCGTGTCGACACTGAAAGATCCGTGTCGACACTGAAAGATCCGTGTCGACACTGAAAGATCCGTGACGACACCAAACAAATGCAACACGCTAGTCTCTCACACGGCGCCCACTGACACTTCAAGTAAGGTTATTGAGACAAGGAAAAAATACATCTCAAAGGGATAGAATAGCTTAAGCTATTTCTACCCCCAAAGCCCACTGACACTAGCTACTGCTTGGATAATAACTACACGCGGAAAATAACACTTGAAGAAAACAAACAAACACGTACACTGTTCTTAAGTCACTTGTGAAATCATAAAACACATTAATCTTAAATTCCAAACCTCTTAATCACCTGTGGTCGTGTCCTCTCATTAGTTTCCATAGCAGCTATCTTACCATGTCAAAGTACGTAAGACGTAAATAAACAAATTATATATATATATAATATGAGGGAACATTCTTGAGAACAGTACTTAATGATCAATATACATGAGAAAACATATACTGAACCCTGTCTCTGTAGGACAGAGGGAATGTATGTAGTGTGTGTGTGTGTGTGTGTGTGTGTGTGTGTGTGTGTGTGTGTGTGTGTGTGTGTGTGTGTGTGTGTGTGTGTGTGTGTGTGTGTGTGTGTTGGGTAAACATTGTACAAACATCTCGATCACCGTATGTGTTCCAGTGTTCAGTACCTCACTATGTGCTGTGTGTGTGTGTGTGTGTGTGTGTGTGTGTGTGTGTGTGTGTGTGTGTGTGTGTGTGTTGGGTAAACATTGTACAAACATCTCGATCACCGTATGTGTTCCAGTGTTCAGTACCTCACTATGTGCTGTGTGTGTGTGTGTGTGTGTGTGTGTGTGTGTGTGTGTGTGTGTGTGTGTGTGTTGGGTAAACATTGTACAAACATCTCGATCACCGTATGTGTTCCAATGTTCAGTACGTCACTATGTGCTGTAGCAGCTCTCTAGTATAGATGACACTGTATGAATACAGTTACCGTTGTATAAATGCATGGCCACGTCTGTGGTAGAAAAATAAACTAAAAAAAAAAAATGCACATTCAGCTGTTTCTAAGAAATTTCCCCTTCACCCCCCCCCCCCCCACTGCTTCAGATGTACTAAACATGGCCCCCGGGCACTACCGGGTACCCTTTTATAGTACTCACCTAGTTGTGCTTGCGGGGGTTGAGCTTTGGCTCCTTGGTCCCGCCTCTCAACCGTCAATCAACTGAGGCGTGTGTGCGCGCGCGCGTATGCGTGTGTGTATGCGTGCGCGCGAGGACGACGGAACCATTTATTATTATTTTTTTCAGCAAAGCAAACTCTAATATCTTAAGAGTACCTTCTCATTCCAGCATCTCCAATTACCTTGAAGCTTGAAGATTTTGTATACTTCCTACTCCAGTCCATCTCCAATTTTCATATCCCAATTTTCTCTCTGGCACTTCCCCCAATCAGGAGGAGTTAATCACAGATATGGAGCCCGCGCTGCTCACCGCGTCCGCCGCCACTGTTGCCAACACGCACACGCCTCCCTCACCCACCCTCCCCGGACCGCCCTACTCAAAGTCCTCCCGAACCACAGACAACCCGAGCACTTCCTCTCCAAAACTTTCATTATGTGCGAGAACCGAGTGTGTGGGGAGGGGGTGAGGGGGTGTGTGTGGGGCGAGACGCCATTAAAATAGTGTGTGAGGGAAGGGGGAGACGCCGCCCAGACTTGGCCTTGGTAACACTAGTCATTTCTCAGATAGGGTCCAGTTTACCGCAGAAAAGAGACTACACGATAACCCCCCCCCCACCCCGCTTTTACCCGAACTCGCGATGGCGGAGAGGAAAAACTTGCGTTGTAGCGATGATGCGAGACAACCACCCATGGTTCGAACCCCCCCATGGTACACCGGAATCACGGAGTTAGCCGCTTAGCCGAGCTGGGTTACCGCGGCTAGGTGAGGGGTTAGAATGCCGCAAGACGTGTCAAGATGCCTCTTTTTTATCCGGTCCTAGTTGTCCCGCTTTTAGAGTTGTACGGTGCGAGCCCGGCTAGATTACAGCCCGGATTTAATGGATGCACTCAGTGCTTTGCGAATATGTATATTGGCCAGTTTACTAAAAAACATTATATATAGGGAAGGGAGTACCACCTTTGGCAGGTATATATATATATATATATATATATATATATATATATATATATATATATATATATATATATATATATATATATATATATATGTCGTACCTAGTAGCCAGAACGCACTTCTCAGCCTACTATGCAAGGCCTGATTTGCCTAATAAGCCAAGTTTTCATGAATTAACTTTTTCGGCAACCTAACCTACCTAACCTAACTTTTTCCGCTACCTAACCTAACCTATAAAGATAGGTTAGGTTAGGTTAGGTAGGGTTGGTTAGGTTCGGTCATATATCTACGTTAATTTTAATTCCAATAAAAAAATTGACCTCATACATAATGAAATGGGTAGCTTTATCATTTCATAAGAAAAAAATTAGAGAAAATATATTAATTCAGGAAAACTTGGCTTATTAGGCAAATCGTGCCTTGAATAGTAGGCCGAGAAGTGCGTTCTGGCTACTAGGTACGACATATATATATATATATATATATATATATATATATATATATATATGTCGTACCTAATAGCCAGAACGCACTTCTCAGCCTACTATTCAAGGCCCGATTTGCCTAATAAGCCAAGTTTTCATGAATTAATGTTTTTTCGTCTACCTAACCTACCTAACCTAACCTAACCTAGCTTTTTTTGGCTACCTAACCTAACCTTACCTATAAATATAGGTTAGGTTAGGTTAGGTAGGGTTGGTTAGGTTCGGTCATATATCTACGTTAATTTTAACTCCAATAAAAAAAAATTGACCTCATACATAGAGAAAAGGGTTGCTTTATCATTTCATAAGAAAAAAATTATAGTAAATATATTAATTCAGGAAAACTTGGCTTATTAGGCAAATCGGGCCTTGAATAGTAGGCTGAGAAGTGAGTTCTGGCTCTTAGGTACGACATATATATATATATATATATATATATATATAATATATATATATATATATATATATATATATATATATGACAGTGTCAGACCACGGAGGAAGAATTGAAACGGATTTCCTTAAGTACTTTCGTATATTAATTCCTTCCTTCTGAAAATGTAGTAATATACGAAAGTACTTAAGGAAATCCCTGTTTCAATTCTTCCTCCGTGGTCTGACACTGTCATTAATATAATATAATATATATATATATATATATATATATATATATATATATATATATATATATATATATATATATATATATATATATATAATGTCGTACCTAGTAGCCAGAACGTCGTACTCGGCCTGCTATGCAAGGCCCGATTTGCCTAATAAGCAAAGTTTTCCTGAATTAATATATTTTCTCAATTTTTTTCTTATGAAATGATAAAGCTATCCATTTCATTATGTATGAAGGCAATTTTTTTTTATTGGAGTTAAAATTAACGTAGATATATGACCGAACCTAACCAACCCTACCTAACCTAACCTATCTTTATAGGTTAGGTTAGGTTAGGTAGCCGAAAAAGTTAGGTTAGGTTAGGTTAGGTAGGTTAGGTAGTAGAAAAACCATTAATTCATGAAAACTTGGCTTATTAGGCAAATCGAGCCTTGCATAGTAGGCTGACAAGTGCGTTCTGGCTACTAGGTACGACATATATATATATATATATATATATATATATATATATATATATATATATATATATATATATATATATATATATATATATATATATATATATATAGACGATATATATATATATATATATATATATATATATATATATATATATATATATATATATATATATATATATATATGTCGTACCTAATAGCCAGAATTCACTTCTCAGCCTACTATGCAAGGCCCGATTTGCCTAATAAGCCAAGTTTTCATGAATTAATGTTTTTTCGTCTACCTAACCTACCTAACCTAACCTAACCTAGCTTTTTTTGGCTACCTAACCTAACATTACCTATAAAGATAGGTTAGGTTAGGTTAGGTAGGGTTGGTTAGGTTCGATCGTATATCTACATTAATTTTAAATCCAATAAAAAAAAATTTACCTCATACATAATGAAATGGGTAGCTTTATCATTTCATAAGAAAAAAATTAGAGAAAATATATTAATTCAGGAAAACTTGGCTTATTAGGCAAATCGGGCCTTGCATAGTAGGCTGAGAAGTGAGTTCTGGCTACTAGGTACGACATATATATATATATATATATATATATATATATATATATATATATATCGTCCCATCGCACCCCTTCTGTTACCTGTCTCCCCCCCCCCCCCTCGCCTTACTACAGCACTAGATGAAGGATTTAGGACTCCCAGCCCCGCTCTTGCTTCCTTCAATATATACTTATTGCATGTAAACACAACCCAAAAATGCCAATCCCACATTTAGTAATATTTCGTCCGCATCGGCGAAGATCTATCGATATCAGCGTCGTATCATTATTTTCTCCCCTCCACCCCGAAGACGCGAGTCTCGCTCTTATCACACCCTGCTCCAAGGGGAATATTCCCTCAGTGCTTCACTGCCACATAAACAAATATTCATGGATACTGTGGATTATTCCCACACAGCTCTTCGAACGCGATATTACATAGATGGACCAGATTATATTCAAAAACTGAATATACAAAAAAAATATGGTGAAAAGAAAATAACTTTTCGAGTGTGGCCATATAATCTGCTATATTTGGATTTTGAAGCTGTAATTCATCCACGCTAGTAGAGACTTGTAGAATTGTTAATCCTGTCTTGTATTGAGCATATTACTACTACAGGTGGGTACAGGCAACTAGGCGAGTACAGTTTTAAAGAAAATGCAAAATTAGAACAGAAAATGGGACATAGCGAGGCTTGTAAGGCTGGCATTCATCATCTACATTCAATTGCTAATTTAACACAATTGAACAAATCCACAAGGGCCGTGACGAGGATTCGAACCTGCGTCCGGGAGCATCCCAGACACTCTGGGATGCTCCCGGACGCAGGTTCGAATCCTCGTCACGGCCCTGGTGGATTTGTTCATTTGATGCATCACGTTAGTGTGATCTCTGTGTAATTAACACAATTGGTTGACAGGAAAAGATGTACACAGACACACAGATGAGTCTAGAATTTAATACATGACGGTAGAGTAACGTAAGTATACAGCCATTAGGTAAACAAGGTTCAGAACCCAAGGTGCTATCCTACAATGATAGCACCCTACAAGGCGCGTGAAACACACACCTCATGATAATCCTCATCTCATGGCTATCGTGCGGTAAACTAACACCAGCACACACGAAGCCAAACAAACACCAGCACACACGAAGCCAAACAAACACCAGCACACACGAAGCCAAACAAACACCAGCACACACGAAGCCAAACAAACACCAACACACACGAAGCCAAACAAACACCAGCACACACGAAGCCAAACACACACCAGCACACACGAAGCCAAACACACACCAACACACACGAAGCCAAACACACCAGCACACACGAAGCCAAACACACACCAACACACACGAAGCCAAACACCAGCACACACGAAGCCAAACACACACCAACACACACGAAGCCAAACACACACCAGCACACACGAAGCCAAACAAACACCAGCACACACGAAGCCAAACACACACCAGCACACACGAAGCCAAACACACACCAGCACACACGAAGCCAAACACACACCAACACACACGAAGCCAAACACACACCAACACACACACGAAGCCAAACACACACCAACACACACGAAGCCAAACACACACCAACCCACACGAAGCCACACACACACCAACACACACGAAGCCAAACACACACCAGCACACACGAAGCCAAACAAACACCAGCACACACGAAGCCAAACAAACACCAGCACACACGAAGCCAAACACACACCAACACACACGAAGCCAAACACACACCAGCACACACGAAGCCAAACACACACCAACCCACACGAAGCCAAACACACACCAACCCACACGAAGCCAAACACATAACACACACGAAGCCAAACACACACCAGCACACACGAAGCCAAACACACACCAACACACACGAAGCCAAACACCAGCACACACGAAGCCAAACACACACCAACACACACGAAGCCAAACACACACCAGCACACACGAAGCCAAACACACACCAACCCACACGAAGCCAAACACACACCAACCCACACGAAGCCAAACACATAACACACACGAAGCCAAACACCAGCACACACGAAGCCAAACACACACCAACACACACGAAGCCAAACACACACCAGCACACACGAAGCCAAACAAACACCGACACACACGAAGCCAAACATCAACACACACGAAGCCAAACAAACACCAGCACACACGAAGCCAAACAAACACCAGCACACACGAAGCCAAACACCAGCACACACGAAGCCAAACACCAGCACACACGAAGCCAAACACCAGCACACACGAAGCCAAACAAACACCAGCACACACGAAGCCAAACACCAACACACGAAGCCAAACACCAACACACACGAAGCCAAACACCAACACACTCGAAGCCAAACACCAGCACACACGAAGCCAAACACCAACACACACGAAGTCAAACAAACACCAACACCACACGAAGCCAAACACCAGCACACACGAAGTCAAACACCAACACACACGAAGTCAAACAAACACCAACACACACGAAGTCAAACAAACACCAACACACACGAAGTCAAACAAACACCAACACACACGAAGCCAAACACCAGCACACACGAAGCCAAACACCAGCACACACGAAGCCAAACACCAGCACACACGAAGCCAAACACCAGCACACACGAAGCCAAACACACACCAGCACACACGAAGCCAAACACACACCAGCACACACGAAGCCAAACACACACCAGCACACACGAAGCCAAACACACACCAGCACACACGAAGCCAAACACACACCAGCACACACGAAGCCAAACACCAACACACACGAAGCCACACACCAACACACACGAAGCCAAACACACACGAAGCCAAACACACACGAAGCCAAACACACACGAAGCCAAACACACACGAAGCCAAACACTGTCGAACTGACAGTTCCAACTCCACTGACCGAGACTGACAGATTTGCAGTTAAAAACAAAACACTAACACGAGGAGTCTCTAGAGGCAACATCTGGGATGATCTGGGACGTAGGTTCGAATCCCCGTCACGGCCCTTGTGGATTTGTTCAGGAGTCTCTAATAAGTCTCTCCAGAAGGCGACCTCACACTTGACCACTAAGTGTAAGGACCTTGTAGATACCTGTTGACGACTCTTACTAATTACTTACTAATTAACTTCCCACCTCGGTAATGAACTACATCATTGAGGCGATATCGAGACTGCTTGAACCCGCACCCTTATATGCTAGAGGTGCGCACACCCATGCACCCCAGCCCGTCCTCGCATTCAAAGATCCAAGCTCGTTAATCCAGCCGCCAAACCCCCTTGTTTATGAATGAAAAATGTTTCGCACACGACTCAACTGATTTCGTTCGAACACTTCCGGAACAAGTTCTTCACTGACGACTGGTGTTCGAACCACAACGCTGTAAATGCTTCACCCACGTACTACAAATACAAATAATCTCCAACAGAACTAAAAACCTAACCTAACCAAAGCTTAAATATGCAAAATATGCTAATAAATAACAATATTAATTCATATTTGAGAAAATTCCTATTTTGAATGAACAGAATGTTAACATTGAAGAATGCGTGTTTGGGGTCGACCGCTGGGTGGAATGGACTTGGTTTGAGGACGGGTAGATGATAACAACCAGCCTTTTCAGAACGTAAGATAGGATCTCCCCTTGTTCTCCAAGTCCCCTTCCTTCTTTTCTCCTTTCTCCTCCTCTACTTCATTCATTAATTTTTTCTTCCTTCCACCCCCCCCCCCCCCCCCAACTCTCCTCCTCCCGTCTAAATCACACCACGAGAGCAACAAGCTACCCTCCACACCTCGCAACAGTTCAGACACATCCCCGTGGCCACCCGTCCATCCTCCACACACACCTCAACACACTCCTACTCAACCCAATTCAATAGAATAATAACCTGCGAAAAATCCACCTCCAGCCACATCTTTAAGGCCAGATTCAACAAGAAATTCGAACGCCAGAATACTTGACCTCTCAGTTAAGAGGCAGAGCAAGGCCATCAGGCGAGTCACAGACATAGACCTCACTCCCCTCCGTAGTCACAGACAGGAGAGCCAGTAGATACACACACACACACACACATACACGCATGTCCCCTTCAGCTGTGGGAAGCTGCGGGAAACGATAGAATCCGCGGCGCACCAACACATTAAGTTACCAACGTATTGTGCTAATGTCTTAACCGTCCGTATAAGATCTTCCGCCTGTGTCGCCTGGTGGCCGTGGCACAGTGAACAAAGAACCACTCACTCCTCTCCTCTAGGTAAGCTTTCCAGAGGCAACTCTTCAGCTTCCCAGCTAAATTTTCTTCTCTAGATTGCGGGTGTTTTTTTCCGGTTTATTTTTAAATCCATCCTCTTCGAGGTTTAGATACAGTGTAGGAGGTCCACTTGTCTGTGGTTTAATTATTTATCCTGTAGCGCGATAGCGAGTTCGTTGAGCCAGACACGTCCTGGACAATGTTTTGGTGTTAATAAGAGGGAAAATATCCCTGCATGGTGGAGCATCCTGATATCCTGATGGGTTAGTTGCTACTGCGTCTATCGTTGGATATATATATATATATATATATATATATATATATATATATATATATATATATATATATATATATATATATATATATATATATATATATATTATATATATATTATATATATATTATATATATATTAATATAATATCTATTTTTCAAGTTTATTAAGACGAAATACATCCCAATAGGATAGTTGGAGCTTAGGCTAATTCTACTCTGCTACTATCCCCCCCCCTACCCTACCCTTCCTCAATCAAATCTTTGTGAACTACATTTTTAATTTTTGGTGAACTTCTTTAGCAGAGATGATAACAGCTTGAAAGTCATTTGTACTTCATTAGCGCAGTACACCCCTAACTGTGGCCGTATTTGGTCAGTATAACACGAGGGTTGTCGAATGTCACCCAAATTAGCCTATTCCTGGCAGTATTTAGGTCTAGGGTGATTGGCCTTGTTGACGTCTGTTAGTGACTGTCGCGTCAGTGTAGTCAATGTAAACCTTGGCATGACTGGTGTGGCGTCGGTGTGACTGGTGTGGCGTCGATGTGTCTGGTGTGGCGTCGGTGTGTCTGGTGTGGCGTCGGTGTGACTGGTGTGGCGTCGGCATGACTGGTGTGGCGTCGGTGTGACTGGTGTGGCGTCGGTGTGTCTGGTGTGGCGTCGGTGTGTCTGGTGTGGCGTCGGTGTGACTGGTGTGGCGTCGGCATGACTGGTGTGGCGTCGGTGTGACTGGTGTGGCGTCGGTGTGACTGGTGTGGCGTCGGCATGACTGGTGTGGCGTCGGTGTGACTGGTGTGGCGTCGGCATGACTGGTGTGGCGTCGGTGTGACTGGTGTGGCGTCGGTGTGACTGGTGTGGCGTCGGTGTGACGTCGGTGTGACTGGTGTGGCGTCGGTGTGACTGGTGTGGCGTCGGTGTGACTAGTGTGGCGTCGGTGTGACTGGTGTGGCGTCGGTGTGACTGGTGTGGCGTCGGCATGACTGGTGTGGCGTCGGTGTGACTGGTGTGGCGTCGGCATGACTGGTGTGGCGTCGGTGTGACTGGTGTGGCGTCGGTGTGACTGGTGTGGCGTCGGTGTGACTGGTGTGGCGTCGGTGTGACTGGTGTGGCGTCGGCATGACTGGTGTGGCGTCGGTGTGACTGGTGTGGCGTCGGCATGACTGGTGTGGCGTCGGTGTGACTGGTGTGGCGTCGGCATGACTGGTGTGGCGTCGGTGTGACTGGTGTGGCGTCGGTGTGACGTCGGTGTGACTGGTGTGGCGTCGGTGTGACTGGTGTGGCGTCGGTGTGACTGGTGTGGCGTCGGTGTGACTGGTGTGGCGTCGGTGTGTCTGGTGTGGCGTCGGTGTGACTGGTGTGGCGTCGGTGTGTCTGGTGTGGCGTCGGTGTGTCTGGTGTGGCGTCAGCGTGACTGGTGTGGCGTCAGTGTGACTGGTGTGGCGTCGGCGTGACTGGTGTGGCGTCGGCGTGACTGGTGTGCCGTCAGCGTGACTGTTGTGAGACGCAGTGTCAGAGAGCCAGTCCTCATCAACCAAGGGCACGAGTCCATCCACCCGCCAACCCCACTGTTTATGAATGAAGAACAGTTTACACACGACTCACAACTGATGACGTGCGAACACTTCTCAGGACGGACAGTGCTTCCCTGACGACCTCTGTTCGAGTCACAACGCTGTAAATGCTTCACCCACGTACTAGTACCAGTACTACGGGCTCACGTTGACCAGACCACACACTTGAAATTGAAGGGACGACGACGTTTCGGTCCGTCCTGGACCATTCTCAAGTCGATCTCATTCTCAAGTGGACGGACCGAAACGTCGTCGTCCCTTCAATTTCTAGTGCGTGGTCTGGTCAACATACTTTAGCCACGTTATTGTGACTCATCGCCTGCATACGGGCTCACCATAACCCGTGCTACTTGGAACTTTTTGTTCCAAGTAGCGAATCTTTAACAACAACCACCACCACGTACTACAAACACACAATTGCCAGAGAACTCAAAATACCTAGCCTAAGCTACGTTTAAACATGCACAATTTGCTAACATATAATAAGATCTTTGAGAACATGTCTATTTTGAATGAGCAACATGTTGCAATTGATGAACACGTCTTGCAGATGTGGCCACTGGATGTCAAGAACAAAACAAAGATGCAAAGCCCAAGGCCGGGTTGATGCGTGTCTGACATCTATGTACAAGTTCTGTTTGTTCACTCTCCTCAGTGTGTGTGTGTGTGTGTGTGTGTGTGTGTGTGTGTGTGTGTGTGTGTGTGTCTGTGTGTGTACTCACCTAGTTGTGCTTGCGGGGGTTGAGCTCTGGCTCATTGCTCCCGCCTCTCAACCGTCAATTAACTGGTGTACAGATTCCTGAGTCTAAGCTCTATCATATCTACATTTGAAACTGTGTATGGAGTCAGCCTCCACCACATCACTGCCTAATGCATTCCATCTGCTAACTACTCTAACACTGAAAAAGTTTTTTCTAACGTCCCTGTGGCTCATTTGGGTACTCAGTTTCTACCTGTGTCCCCTTGTTCGCGTACCGCCCCGTGTTAAACAGTTTATCCTTGTCTACTCTGTCAATTCCTCTGAGAATTTTGTAGGTAATGGTCATGTCTCCCCTTACTCTTTTGACTTCCAGCGTCGCGAGGTGCATTTCCCGCAGCCTTTCCTCGTAACTCATGCCTCTTAGTTCTGGGACTAGCCTGGTGGCACACCTCTGAACGTTTTCCAGCTTCATCTTGTGCTTGACAAGGTATGGGCTCCATGCTGGGGCCGCATACTCCAGGATTGGTCTTACATATGTGGTATACAAGGAAACTTACACAGGTTCCTGAAGGCAGTTCTGATGTTAGCCAGCCTCGCATACGCCGGAGATGTTATTCTTTTTATGTGGGCTTCAGGAGACAGGTTTGGTGTGATATCAACTCCTAGATCTTTCTCTGTCCGTTTCATGAAGGACTTTAACTCCCATTCGGTATCCTGTGTCTAACCACCTGTTTCAACCGCCTAGTTTCATTATTTTACATTTATTTGGGTTCAATATTAGTAGCCATTTGTTGGACCATTCGTTCAGTTTGTCTAGGTCATCTTGTAGCCTCATACTATCTTCACACACACACACACACACACACACACACACACACACACACACACACACACACACACATTTTGACGTATACTCTACCTAAAGCTAAAAATTATCGTACTAGATAATCATACCGGCTCGCGAAATTGACAGTGAGGATAAAGCACTTTAGTACGACAGTTTTTTGACGTTGGGAAACCTTAGGAAGACGGGCTGGTTAGCACCAACCTCCTCCGCTCCCCTACACACACCTGGAGACCCCATCTCCTGCACATCCCACTACGCACTCCCCAGTTCTCTCTCTCCACTACGCACTCCCCAGTTCTCCCTCTCCACTACGCACTCCCCAGTTCTACCTCTCCACTATGCACTCCCCAGTTCTCCCTCTCCACTACGCACTCCCCAGTTCTACCTCTCCACTACGCACTCCCCAGTTCTACCTCTCCACTACGCACTCCCCAGTTCTACCTCTCCACTACGCACTCCCCAGTTCTACCTCTCCACTATGCACTCCCCAGTTCTCCCTCTCCACTACGCACTCCCCAGTTCTCCCTCTCCACTACGCACTCCCCAGTTCTACCTCTCCACTACGCACTCCCCAGTTCTACCTCTCCACTATGCACTCCCCAGTTCTCCCTCTCCACTACGCACTCCCCAGTTCTACCTCTCCACTACGCACTCCCCAGTTCTACCTCTCCACTACGCACTCCCCAGTTCTACCTCTCCACTACGCACTCCCCAGTTCTCCCTCTCCACTACGCACTCCCCAGTTCTACCTCTCCACTACGCACTCCCCAGTTCTACCTCTCCACTACGCACTCCCCAGTTCTACCTCTCCACTACGCACTCCCCAGTTCTACCTCTCCACTACGCACTCCCCAGTTCTACCTCTCCACTCCCTCTGTTTCCCGCCAGTCAGACCCGGCGTCTTCAGCCGTGGTCGTCCTCAGTTGCCCGTGGGCCTTGGCAGGCGAGGCCGGCGGCTCCCACCAGCGGCATATTTAGCCATCACACTCTTAATCCAGACTCCTCACTCGCCTCAGATAAATTATTCCCGGCTATGCCAGGTATCTCACTCCGCCGCTCCTCGTGCCTTCCCCCGCACAACACCGGAGCCAACTGAGGGTGCAAGAGGTCTTATTTACAGTCGTATGCAAATGTACCGCAGAACAGATCGTTCTCGCTTAGGTTTTTGTGTGTGTGCGTTGGGAGGTCTCGGCAGGGGAGGAGAGGGATACAAATCGCCGGGTTTTAAAGACGAGGTTCATTGCTAAGCCGACACGGGCGGTCGGCTTTAAGGTAAAGGGTATTATAGCACTATGATGTCATTAGCGTTGACTCTCCCGCTCACACAGCTAGCGTCTCCCAGCTTAACGCCCAAGGTGAAGATTTTCGGCATTTCCCCAAGTGGGTGATTCTGGTGTTGTTTAGCATACCCGGGAATTACCACGCTGGCGTTAGCAACCCCAGTACATGTACTGGCAGCTGGGGAAGAGTTGAACCTCGCTATAATTACGATCAGTACAACACTCCCCAATAGGAAGAAAACCCGCTGGGTTGTTCATCCTGTCACTTGTACCTAGATATAGATGGGACTTGCTTAACTGTCTCAAGTGAACAGCTTATTAAACAAGAAGATTATTATTTGTCAACCATTAAAATCTTACGTTATCTTGCGGGTGTAGATTGGGGGGGGTAGAATCTTTTAAGAACAATACCTGTATTTGACAATGTTTTCCTAACTCAGTGTGGGATTTATTATTCTACACATATTTCTAATGACTCTTAGATGTTCACACTCGGTGTACTCTCGTCTTGCAAGTATAATGAACTGGTATGATTACCATCATCAGTATATGAGGGATTTAAACTAATATATATATTAGTTTAAATTATATTAGTTTTCAGTTGCATATATGCCTGGGGACCATTCGGGCTTGTTCGCATATATATATATATATATATATATATATATATATATATATATATATATATATATATATATATATATATATATATATATATATATATATAAGTTATTTCATCTCGGTATGACAAGGATATCAAACGATTTCGGAATTATAATTATTTCAGGGATTTGATTCGTCAGTATAATTAGCGCCATTAAAAGGAGGCTTCCAATGTGCTTGGAACTTGGTACAAAAGTACAAAATTTGTTTTACTGGAAATTAGTCCTTATGAGAGAGTTGTCGAGGGGTGGCCAGAGGAGGGGGGGGGGGTACTAGTGCTGCTGTACACTTCGAGTGAGGGTTGTGTACAATGACGACCACATGATCAATTTGATTACAAGGGTGAATTGGCCAGTATTGTGCCATAATTATAAGTGATAACAGGCTGCACCTTCTGTGATTATGCTCGACACTCACACACACATTAAGTAAACTAAGTGTACCATTACACACACACACACACACACACACACACACACACACACACACACACACACGTACGTACGTACGTACGTACGCACCCACGCACGCTCGAGCGTGTGCGTGCGTGACTGTGCTCGAGCGTGTGCGTGCGTGACTGTGCTCGAGCGTGTGCGTGCGTGACTGTGCTCGAGCGTGTGCGTGCGTGACTGTGCTCGAGCGTGTGCGTGCGTGACTGTGCTCGAGCGTGTGCGTGCGTGACTGTGCTCGAGCGTGTGCGTGCGTGACTGTGCTCGAGCGTGTGCGTGCGTGACTGTGCTCGAGCGTGTGCGTGCGTGACTGTGTTCCAGCGTGTGCGTGCGTGACTGTGCTCCAGCGTGTGCGTGCGTGGATGTGCTCCAGCGTGTGCGTGCGTGGGTGTGCTCCAGCGTGTGCGTGCGTGACTGTGCTCCAGCGTGTGCGTGCGTGGGTGTGCTCCAGCGTGTGCGTGCGTGGGTGTGCTCCAGCGTGTGCGTGCGTGGGTGTGCTCCAGCGTGTGCGAGTGTCGCGTGTGTATGCTGGTGTGTATATGTGTATGTGTATATATGCTCAAGTGCGTGTGTGTACCGTTTCCCTACACCCGCTCCCACTCCCACGTTGCTCCTCCCCACTCCCACGTCCTTACCTTCGTCCTCTTCCCTTCGTCCTCTTCCCTTCGTCCTCTTCCCTTCGTCCTCTTCCCTTCGTCCTCTTGCCTTCGTCCTCTTGCCTTCGTCCTCTTGCCTTCGTCCTCTTGCCTTCGTCCTCTTGCCTTCGTCCTCTTCCCTTTGTCCTCTTCCCTTCGTCCTCTTGCCTTCGTCCTCTTGCCTTCGTCCTCCTGCCTTCGTCCTCCTACCTTCGTCCTCCTACCTTCCTCCTCCTACCTTCCTCCTCCTACCTTCCTCCTCTTCCCTTCGTCCTCTTGCCTTCGTCCTCTTGCCTTCGTCCTCCTACCTTCGTCCTCCTACCTTCCTCCTCCTACCTTCCTCCTCCTACCTTCCTCCTCTTACCTTCGTCCTCTTCCCTTCGTCCTCTTCCCTTCGTCCTCTTACCTTCGTCCTCTTACCTTCTTACTATAGGATGTTCTCACCTACTGCTAACTGGCTGCTCTCTTCTCTCCCATTCATCTCCCTCCTTCACAGCATCTTCTCTACGTCTCTCCTCTTTCTCTCGTAATTCTCACTAATTTCCTCTCTCCCCACAAACTACCACACCGGTGGAAACAACATTCACAGTCGTTACAAAGAAACTCAAAGGGATTTAAGGGATTTAAGATTAGGATTTGAGGCTCACATTAATAGCTGCTTTGTGTATCCGCGAACAATCTAGAGAGGAATGCTGTTAAGACCCCTTGCCTGGGGCCCCAGGAGGGCTGGGGGGCGTCGCGCCACGCTGCTGCTGCTGCTGCTGCTTGTAAATAGTCGAAGTCAAGGAGGGGGATTTTGGTTGGGAAATTATATTCATGTGTGTAGGGAGGGAGGATGGGGGTGTAGGTGTGTGGTGTGTGTGTGTGTGTGTGTGTGTGTGTGTGTGTGTGTGTGTGTTAACTTAATTGTGCTTGTGGGGATTGAAATCTGGCTCTTTCGGCTCGCCTCTCGACTATGAATCAACATTTTTTTTCCACACATGATGATGGGACAGGAGTCATTGCTGTAAACAACCGATGCTCGAAAGGCGGGATCCAAGAGTCAATGCTCGATCCTGCAGACACAACTAGGTGAGTACATACACACACACACACACACACACACACACACACACACACACACACACACACACACACACACACACACACACACACATAGTTTTCTGGATGAGAATGCCACAATAAAAGCAACATTTGCGGAAATACTAAAAAAAAATAACTCTGAAGTAATGACTGCAGTGATGGAGGTGGCCATGAAAGCAGCCACCTCGCAGGAGGCGGCACGCTCCACTAGCCAACTGCTGGAAAGGGAAAGATCAGTGGTTGCTGTGGGTATTAGGGAACAGGAAGGAACCAATAGGACAGAGTGGAATGACAAGGACAAAGCAGCAGTGAATGAAGTACTAAAGGCACTAGACATGGAAGGGGCCGAGCATAGCATTGAGAAGGTTTTCAGGCTAGGCCGGTACAACAAAGACCGAGACCGAATGATAAAGATAGTGTTTGCAAACGAGAACACAAAGGAGAGGATCCTATCAAGGAAGAGCTCCCTGAAAAACGTGGGAAAATTAAAAAATGTATTCCTCCAGCGAGACATGACAAGGGAGGAGAGAGCCGTGGCGGCAGAAGCAAGGAAGAGGCACAGGGCGAGAGGGGAAAACCAGGAAGTCACAGCTCCCAACACAACACCCCCAGAGGCGAGGGGGGAACCCACAACCAGCTACCCAGTAACACCAGAAGGGAGGACAACCCCGCCTCCCTCCTCTGCATAGAAAACCCCCCTACCCCAAACCCTCCCTGCCCCCACTCAAAAGTTCAGCCAAATCTCCCTCCCCCCACACCCAATCCCCACCCTTCTACCCCTCCCCTCCTCCCGAGGCCTCCCTCCCCCCCTTTCCTTCCCGTCCTCCCTCCCCTTTCACCCCATACCCTCCCTGTCCCTCCCCCTTCACTGGATCCCCCGCCCCTCATTCCAGTATCCTCTGAGATCCTGTTACCCAACTCACAGGTCCTCACACCCATGGAACAGCCTCCACCTCCATCAGAACACTCACCAAGGAGGCGATTTGAGAAGGGACAGAAGAAAGTGAGCCTCAAAGCGATGTACACTAACATAGATGGAATTACAAATAAAGCAAATGAGCTTGGAGAACTGGTACTAGAGGAAAACCCAGACATAATAGCCCTCACAGAAACAAAGATCACGAAAACAATAACAAATGCAGTGTTTCCACAGGACTATTATGTTATGCGGAAAGAGAGGGAAGGAAGAGGTGGGGGTGGTGTAGCTCTGCTGGTAAGAAAAGGCTGGGATTTTGAGGAGATGGATATTCAGGGCTTTGAAGGTTTCAGTGACTACATAGCAGGTACTGTAACAAATGGAGGGAAAAAAAATTATAGTCGCAGTCATATATAATCCACCACCAAATGACAGAAGACCTAGACAGGAATATGATAGAAACAACATGGCCACCATTAACATAATAGAAAGAGCAGCTTCTGTTGCTAGCAGGAATGGATCTGGACTACTAATTATGGGAGACTTCAACCATGGGAAGATAGATTGGAAGAACAGAGACCCGCATGGAGGACCAGAAACATGGAGAGCTAAGCTGCTGGACGTGGCAACAAGAAACTTTCTAAGCCAGCATACCAAAGAGCCAACAAGAATGAGAGGAGAAGATGAACCAGCAATGCTTGATTTGATATTTACCCTAAATGAATGGGATATAAGGGAAGTTAAGATGGAAGCGCCCTTGGGAATGAGTGACCACAGTGTATTGAACTTTGAGTACCTGGTAGAGCTAGGACTTATCTCCCCCCAAAAAGAACTAGGAATCAAAAGGCTGGCATACCGAAAGGGGAATTATGAACAGATGAGAAGTTTCCTAAGTGAAATACCTTGGGACACAGACCTCAGAGACAAGTCTGTACAGGGTATGATGGACTATGTTACCCAAAAGTGTCAGGAGGCAGTAAACAGGTTCATCCCGGCCCAAAGGGAAAAATCCGAGAAGCAACAAAAGAATCCATGGTATAATAGGGCATGTATGGAAGCGAAGAAACTGAACAAGAAGGCGTGGAGGAACTTCCGGAATAACAGAACACCAGAAAGCAGGGAGAGATACCAGAGAACCAGGAATGAGTACGTCAGGGTGAGAAGAGAAGCAGAGAAAATTTTTGAAAATGATATAGCAAACAAAGCCAAGACCGAACCAAAGCTACTCCACAGTCACATCAGAAGGAAAACAACAGTGAAAGAACAGGTATTGAAACTTAGAACAGGCGAGGACAGGTATACAGAGAATGACAGAGAGGTGTGTGAGGAACTCAACAAGAGGTTCCAGGAGGTCTTCACAATAGAACAGGGTGAGGTCACTGTGCTAGGAGAAAGGGAGGTAAACCAGGCGGCCTTGGAGGAGTTCGAAATTACGAGAGAGGAGGTCAAGAGACACCTGCTGGATCTGGATGTTAGAAAGGCGGTTGGTCCAGATGGGATCTCACCATGGGTACTGAAAGAGTGTGCAGAGGCACTTTGCTTGCCACTCTCCATAGTGTATAGTAAATCACTAGAGACGGGAGACCTACCAGAAATATGGAAGACGGCGAATGTGGTCCCAATATACAAAAAGGGCGACAGACAAGAGGCACTGAACTACAGGCCAGTGTCCTTGACTTGTATACCATGCAAGGTGATGGAGAAGATCGTGAGAAAAAACCTGGTAACACATCTGGAGAGAAGGGACTTCGTGACAAATCGCCAACATGGATTCTGGGAGGGTAAATCTTGCCTTACAGGCTTGATAGAATTCTACGATCAGGTGACACAGATTAAGCAAGAAAGAGAGGGCTGGGCGGACTGCATTTTCTTGGATTGTCGGAAAGCCTTTGACACAGTACCGCATAAGAGGCTGGTACATAAGCTGGAGAGACAGGCAGGTGTAGCTGGTAAGGTGCTCCAGTGGATAAGGGAGTATCTAAGCAATAGGAAGCAGAGAGTTACGGTGAGGGGTGAGACCTCCGATTGGCGTGAAGTCACCAGTGGAGTCCCACAGGGCTCTGTACTCGGTCCTATCTTGTTTCTGATATATGTAAATGATCTCCCGGAGGGTATCGATTCATTTCTCTCAATGTTTGCGGACGATGCCAAAATTATGAGAAGGATTAAAACAGAAGAGGACTGTTTGAGGCTTCAAGAAGACCTAGACAAGCTGAAGGAATGGTCGAACAAATGGTTGTTAGAGTTTAACCCAAGCAAATGTAATGTAATGAAGATAGGTGTAGGGAGCAGGAGGCCAGATACAAGGTATCATCTGGGAGAGGAAATTCTTCAGGAGTCAGAGAAGGAAAAAGACTTGGGGGTTGATATCACGCCAGACCTGTCTCCTGCAGCACATATCAAGCGGATAACATCAGCGGCATATGCCAGGCTGGCCAACATACGAACGGCATTCAGAAACTTGTGTAAAGAATCATTCAGAACTTTGTATACCACATATGTCAGGCCAATCCTGGAGTATGCAGCCCCAGCATGGAGTCCATATCTAGTCAAGGATAAGACTAAACTGGAAAAGGTTCAAAGGTTTGCCACCAGACTAGTACCCGAGCTGAGAGGTATGAGCTACGAGGAGAGACTACGGGAATTAAACCTCACTTCGCTGGAAGACAGAAGAGTTAGGGGGGACATGATCACCACATTCAAGATTCTGAAGGGGATTGATAGGGTAGATAAAGACAGTCTATTTAACACAAGGGGAACACGCACAAGGGGACACAGGTGGAAACTGAGTGCCCAAATGAGCCACAGAGATATTAGAAAGAACTTTTTTAGTGTCAGAGTGGTTGGCAAATGGAATGCATTAGGGGGTGATGTGGTGGAGGCTGACTCCATACACAGTTTCAAGTGTAGATATGACAGAGCCCGATAGGCTCAGGAATCTGTACACCTGTTGATTGACGGTTGAGAGGCGGGACCAAAGAGCCAGAGCTCAACCCCCGCAAACACAACTAGGTGAGTACACACACACACACACACACACACACACACACACACACACACACACACACACACACAGCTTTTTCTCAGCTTTTCTTTTTCCTCAGCTTTTTCAGCTCTGGAGAGAGTCACACGTTGTGTCCGTAGGGTCCGCGAATAACATCAATTATCTCGAGACATTGAAGGGTCACCGAGACAAGAAACATAGTTTTTTGTCACAGAAGTGTACGCAAACGCAGTGATCAAGTGTATAGTGAGCTCCTGCAGCGGTAGAGCAATTAAGAAACAAAAATAAGGCCGAGTGGCAAGATCAGTGTGTACCGTTGGGTCAGCCTAGCCACCCAGCCTAGCAGGACCTACGTTTTGTTTTGCTGAGTAATGTGTTGTGAAGCGGTTTGTAGCATACTTAGTGATTGATCCCCTGAAGTGTGTGCACCGTTTAGGATCGTATACTAAGTGCACATAGTGGTGACGACCAGTGAGGAAGATAGGAACGAATGTTACCAGGAGCACGTGGAGACAACAGTAGCACGTGGAGACAACATTGATACCAGAGAGAGGAGAGGACAAGCGACCAACCCCGTCATAAGGACATCTCTTCAAACTCACCTAGGCGTGCTTGCTCGGGGTGAGCTGACGGTAGGTACCCCTCTCTAGGTCATCAATAAGGTGTACAGAGTGACTTAAAATACCTAATTTAAAGTAGGTCTCAATATCTCAAATATACAACTCCGTGGCTCACTTGGGTGGTACTTGGGTGGGGCTTGACACATGATACCCTGGTGACCGCTCACCATCTCACCCCACACCTTCCCACGCCTTACACTGCCCCAAGACACCCCCCTACCCCTTCCCCCTATACACAAACACCCCCGCACCCAACACACACACACACACACACGCACACGCACACGCACACACGCACACGCGCACACGCACACACACGCACACACCACACACACACACACACGCACACACACACACGCACACGCACACGCACCACAAAGACACACACGGACACACACACACGCACACACACACGCACATACAGACACACACACAGACACACACACACACACACACACACACACACACACACACACACACACACACACACACACACACACACACAGGTCAAGCGGGATGGTAAGACAACAGAATGAAGCTGGAGGAGAGGGACTGGACGAGTCATTCATGGAGATGATTGCTAA
This sequence comes from Procambarus clarkii, assembly GCF_040958095.1. Classification (NCBI taxonomy): domain Eukaryota; kingdom Metazoa; phylum Arthropoda; class Malacostraca; order Decapoda; family Cambaridae; genus Procambarus; species Procambarus clarkii. The sequence goes on from NC_091158.1 coordinate 7,533,278, forward strand.
GGCATGGAAGGAAGTCAGTGGGGAATTGAAGGACCTGAGGGAAACTATATGTAAGCTGCAGATAGAACTAAGTGCAGCACAAGAGGAGATAAAAAGCCTAAAAACAGGCCCTCCTCAGACTCTGGCCCAGGGGACCAACCCCCAGGTGCCAGGAGATGTAGCTATGGCAGGGACCCCTACAATTGGCCCAACCTTTGCTGAAATGCTCAAGAGCCCAGGAGCAATGTCCACAGTCAAGGATGTTGTAATGAAAGCAGTAACCTCACAGGAGGCAGCTAGATGCACAAGCCAGCTAATGGAAAGGAAAAGAGCTGTAGTAGTGGTAGGTGTCGAGGAACAAGAGGGCTCCACAAGGGAGGAAACGAGGACTAAAGACAAAGCTGCAGTGGCAGGGATATTAAAGGAGATAGGAATGGAAGGGGCTGAACGAGACATAGAACAGTTTTTCCGGATTGGCCAGTACAACAGAGACAAAAAAAGATTGATCAAGGTAGTATTCAAGAGCGAGGACATCAAAGAGGACATTCTAGTAAGGAAGAACAAACTGAGGCATGCAAGGAACTACAAAGAGGTATATGTTCAGAGGGACATGACCAGAGACGAGATAGTAAGGGCAGCAGATGCAAGGAAAAGGCGCAAGGAGAGGGAAGAGAGCCAGGGAACCTCAGCCTCCAACCCAGCAATCCCAGAGGGGAGTGGGGAACCCCAATCCAGCAACCCAGGAACCCCAGGGGGGAATGCAACACCCCAGTCCACCACCCAATAGGGCCCTCTCTACCCCCCAGCACAAACCCTTCCTTGCCCCTGCATAATGCCCATCATGAAACCCAAATCCTCCCCCTCCCCTTACCCCAAGTAGCCCCTGCTTTCCCAACCCCTGGTCTTCTCCCTGCCCCAAGCAGGCCTGAGCAAGACCAAAGCCCTCTATCCCCCACTCCACCTCCCTCCAAACCCCTGTCAACTACACCGCAGGAGGGCGTGCCCTCTCCCCAAGCAATCCCTGCTCCCTCACCCCCAGGACTTCTTCCTGACCCAAGCAGGCCTGAGGAAGACCTAAGCCCTCCACCCCCCACCCCACCTCCCCCTGAACCCCTGGCAACTACCTCACAGGAGGAGGAGCCTACCCAAGTAGCAAGGACCATAGAACAACCTCCTACACTTGTAGGGAGTGTGGGTGAAATTGGATATAAGAAAGTGAGCTTCAAGGTAATGTACTCAAACATTGATGGGATTACCAATAAAGCAAGTGAACTGGCAGAAAGGGTGCAAGAAGAAAACCCTGATGTAATAGGACTAACAGAAACAAAATTGTCAGGAGTCATAACAGATGCTGTGTTTCCAAAGGACTACTATATAGTAAGGAAAGAGAGGGAAGGGAGAGGAGGTGGAGGAGTGGCCCTGCTGATAAGGAAGGACTGGAGTTTTGATGAGATGGAAATTCCGGGCTGTGACGGATTCAGAGATTACATAACAGGAACTATAACAATGGGTGGACCTAAGATAATAGTGACAGTCATTTACAACCCTCCCCTAAATGACAGAAGACCTAGACAGGAGTTTGATAGGAACAACATGGCAACTATTAATATAATAGAGAGAGCAGCTTCAGTTGCCTGCAGGAATGGCTCAAGACTCTTAATCATGGGTGATTTCAACCATGGAAAGATAGACTGGGAGAATGGGGACCCACATGGTGGTGCAGATACGTGGCGAGCTAAACTCTTGGAAGTGGCAACAAGGAATTTTCTGAGCCAGCATGTCAAGGAACCCACAAGAATGAGAGGCAATGATGAACCAGCTAGACTCGACTTAATATTCACCCTAAATGAGTCAGAAATAAGGGAAGTCAAAGTTGAAGCCCCCATAGGAATGAGTGACCACAGTGTACTGACCTTTGAGTACTTGGTGGAGGTAGGGATAACCTATCCAAGGATGGGAGTGGAGGGGAAAAGACTGAATTACCGAAGAGGAAAATATGACGAGATGAGGAACTTCCTAATGGGAATACCATGGGAAACAGAACTTAGAGACAAGAATGTGCAGGTCATGATGGATATTGTCACCCAAAAGTGCCAGGAAGCTGCAGACAGGTTTATCCCCGTCCAAAAGGAGAAAAACGAAAAACAACAGAAAAACCCATGGTTCAACCAGGAATGTAAGGTAGCGAAACAACTGAGTAAAAGAACATGGAGAAACTACAGAAATAACAGAACACCAGAGAGCAGGGAGAGGTACCAGAGGGCCAGAAATGAGTACATCAGAGTGAGGAGGGAAGCAGAGAGACAGTTTGAAAATGACATCGCGAGTAAAGCCAAGACCCAACCAAAGCTGCTCCACAGCCATATCAGGAGGAAAACAGCAGTGAAGGAACAAGTGATGAAGCTGCGGAAAGGGGAGAACAGATACACAGAGAATGACAAGGAGGTGTGTGAAGAACTCAACAAGAGATTCCAGGAGGTCTTCACAATAGAACAAGGAGAAGCCCCTGCACTAAATGAGGAGGCGGCAACCTTGGAAACCTTGGAGGAATTTGACCTCACCAGTGATGAGGTCAAAAGGTGTCTGCTGGAGCTAGATGTGACAAAGGCTGTTGGGCCTGATAGAATCTCACCATGGATACTAAAGGAAGGTGCAGAAGCACTAAGTGTGCCACTCTCTATGGTGTATAACAGGTCACTGGAAACAGGAGACTTACCAGAAAGTTGGAAGACAGCTAACGTGGTCCCAATATACAAAAAGGGTGACAGGCAAGAGGCACTGAATTACAGGCCAGTTTCCTTAACTTGTATACCATGCAAGGTGCTGGAGAAGATCGTGAGGAAAAGGCTCGTAGAGCATCTGGAGGGAAATAACTTTGTAACGCACCACCAACATGGGTTCAGAGATGGTAAATCGTGCCTCACAGGGTTAATAGAATTTTATGACCAGGCAACGAAAATTAGGCAGGAAAGAGAAGGGTGGGCCGACTGCATTTTCCTGGATTGCCAAAAAGCCTTCGACACAGTACCCCATAAAAGGCTGTTAAAAAAGTTGGAGCAACAGGCAGGAGTAAAAGGGAAGGTGCTCCAGTGGATAAGGGAGTACTTAAGCAACAGGAAACAGCGAGTAACGGTGAGGGGGAAGACATCAGAGTGGCGAGATGTCACCAGCGGAGTCCCACAGGGCTCAGTACTTGGACCCATCCTGTTTCTAATATATGTGAACGATCTTCCAGAGGGTATAGACTCATTCCTCTCGATGTTTGCTGATGATGCAAAAATTATGAGAAGAATCAAGACGGATGAAGATAGACAGAGACTACAGGATGACCTGGATAAACTGGAGGAATGGTCTAGAAAATGGCTGCTGAAGTTCAACTCTGGAAAGTGTAAGGTGATGAAATTAGGCGAAGGGAGCAGGAGGCTGAACACAAGGTATCATCTGGGAGGGGAAATCCTGCAAGAATCAAATAGAGAGAAGGATCTGGGGGTTGATATCACACCGAACCTGTCCCCAGAGGCCCACATCAAAAGAATATCATCAGCGGCATATGCTAGACTGGCCAACATAAGAACTGCCTTCAGAAACTTGTGTAAGGAATCTTTCAGAACCCTGTATACCACTTATGTAAGACCAATCCTGGAGTATGCAGCTCCAGCCTGGAGTCCATACCTAGTTAAACACAAGACAAAGTTAGAGAAGATTCAGCGGTATGCCACCAGGCTCGTCCCGGAACTGAGAGGATTGAGCTACGAGGAAAGGCTAAAGGAGCTGAACCTCACATCCCTGGAAAACAGAAGAGTAAGGGGAGACATGATAACCACCTACAAAATTCTCAGGGGAATTGACAGGGTGGACAAAGACAAACTCTTCAGCACGGGTGGGACACGAACAAGGGGACACAGGTGGAAACTTAGTACCCAGATGAGCCACAGAGACGTTAGAAAGAATTTTTTCAGTGTCAGAGTAGTTAATAAATGGAACGCACTAGGAAGTGATGTGGTGGAGGCTGACTCCATACACAGTTTCAAATGTAGGTATGATAGAGCCCAGTAGGCTCAGGAATCTGTACACCAGTTGATTGACAGTTGAGAGGCGGGACCAAAGAGCCAAAGCTCAACCCCCGCAAGCACAATTAGGTGAGTACACACACACACACACACACACACACACACACACACACACACACAGGAAACTGCCCGTAACAGCTGTCCCACCCCTAGGTACCTATTTACTGCTAGGTAAGAGGGGCATCAGGGTGAAAGAAACTCTGATCATTTGTTTTCCGCCTCCACCGGGGATCGAACCCGGAACCTCGGGACTATGAATCCGAAGCGCTGTCCACTCAGCTGTCAGGCCCATTGGTCACACAGGTCAGCTGTGTGTGTGTGTGGTGTGGTGTGTGCAGGGGGGTGGGGTGGGGTGGGGGGGAGGGGTTGCGTGGAGGCGTGTATGGTTTTCAAAATGTATTCGAAATTTTTCCTCAAACAAACGCTAGATCTGCGATACTAACAAATGGGAAAGGGAGTCCCTGCCGGACATGAAACAAATGACCAGTCGGAGATCTTTCGCTGGGTGTAACAAGCTGGATTCCTTAAGATACGACCCATTGCCCGTTTATCTATGTTTAGGACTTACCATGGGGGGGGGGGGGGGCGGGGGGTCGCATAGGCCAACGACACAAATGAGAGTAAATACTGAGATGGTTTGTAGGGTATCTGTCGAGTTAAACGAGAACAAGTGCAAGGTAATGAACAAGGTGATGGGAAATTATCTACATCATAGGGAAATCAAACTATGGGACTCCGGGGAGAGGGAGGGAGGGAGGGAGAGGCCAAGAAGGATCTGATCGCAACATACAAAATACTGTGGATAAACAAATATGCTGCACAAACACAGCCACTTACAATCGAGAACAAATATGAACAAAATGAGCTGTTAATGAGTATGAGAACCAGACAGCAGTTGTACCCTGTATAATAGTGAGTGTACACCCTGTATACCCTGTACAAGAGTGAATGTACACCCTGTATACCCTGTACAATAGTGAATGTACACCTTGTAATAGTGAGTGTACAGTGTGTAATAGTGAGTGTACAGTGTGCAACAAGTGGGAGGCGCCGAGGGAAGGAGTGGGCAACACCTCCATACACAACATTAACAGTACATGCAGCACGATACTTGAACCTCAACAGATAGTAAAAGCCAGGAGGGGGCGAGGGGGGGGGGCATTAAAAGGTGAGGTGTTACTGTCCTTGTCGCTGGATACGTCGGTATATAGGGGTTAACACGCCCTTCACCCACCTCAACCGTCACATCCTCCACCCACCTGCAGCAGTGTGGGTGATGCAATCCACCACCACACCAACACATGGGTGCGTGTGGGGGGAGGGAAGGGGGAGTAGGTTTATTTGGGGGGGGGGGGTAGGTGAATGTGGGTGTGGCAGGTGTGTGTGTGTGTGGTGTGTGTGTGTGTAGTGTGTGTGTGTATGTGTAGTGTGTTGTGTGTGTAGTGTGGTGTGTGCGTGTGTGTGTGTGTATATGTGTGTGTGTGTATGTGTATGTGTATGTGTATGTCTGTGTGTGTAGTGTGTGTGTGTGTGTGTAGTGTGTGTGTGTGTAGTGTGTTGTGTGTGTAGTGTGGTGTGTGCGTGTGCGTGCGTGCGTGTGTGTGTGTGTGTGCGTGTGTGTGTGTGTGTGTGTACTCACCTAGTTGTACTCACCTAGTTGTGTTTGCGGGGGTTGAGCTCTGGCTCTTTGGTCCCGCCTCTCAACCGTCAATCAACAGGTGTACAGATTCCTGAGCCTATCGGGCTCTGTGTGTGTGTGTGTGTGTGTGTGTGTGTGTGGAGGTGTAAGAGAGTGAGTGTGTGTGTGTGTGTGGAGGTGTAAGAGTGTGTGTGTGTGTGTGTGTGTGTGTGTGTGTGTGTGTGTGGAGGTGTAAGAGAGTGTGTGTGTGTGTGTGTGTGTGTGTGTGTGTGGAGGTGTAAGTGTGTGTGTGTGTGTGTGTGGAGGTGTAAGAGTGTGTGTGTGGAGGTGTAAGAGAGAGAGTGTGTGTGTGTGTGTGTGTGTGTGGAGGTGTAAGAGAGAGTGTGTGTGTGTGTGTGTGTGTGTGTGTGTGTGTGTGTGTGTGTGTGTGTGTGTGTGTGTGTGTGTGGAGGTGTAAGAGAGTGTGTGTGTGTGTGTGGAGGTGTAAGAGTGTGTGTGTGTGTGTAGATGTGTGCGTGTGTGTGTGTAGATGTACGTGTTTGGAGGGTGTAGGTGTGTGTGTGTGTAGGGGGTGACTTCGGGGAGGAGGTATAAGGGGAGGCGTAGTGGAGTGGGTGTCAAACAATTAGGCTTTACAGTGAGCCATGATGTGATGAGTTACCGTGTTAGACCCATCTATGTTGTGATGTGTTGTGTGGGGGGTTGTATGGGTGTGGCGGTGTATGGGTGTTGGGTATACTGGCGTATACCAGTGTGTTGTATGGCGTGGGTGAGGGGGGGCGTTGAGGTACAGCGGTGGGGGGGAGGGCCGCTGCGGTACAGCGGAGGGGGGGGGGCGGTGAGGTACAGCGGAGGGGGGGGGGGCGGTGAGGTACAGCGGAGGGGGGGGGGAGCTGGGGTTCCGTGTTGGAGTCAGGGATTAAGAGGGTATTATTCTTACGCCACTCTGCAAAAGGGTGCCAAAGGTGTCTATATGCAAAGTAGGGGGGGTGGGAGGGGCAGTCCCCCCCCCCACCTAGTCCCCCTCGCATTCCCCCTTCCCCTATTCTCTCCCTATCCTTAAAGGCTTAGATTAGGTCAACATTCCTATGTCTAACTCCATCTTATTCTGTGCTCTTCTCCCCGTGTTTCCTGTGCCCCTTCCTTGCTTTCGTTCCCTTTTTCTGCCCCCTCTTCCCCTCTCATCCCCCTCCTCCCCTTTATCCTCGCCTTGTACCATCTGCTCCTCCATATATCAGCTCGGCTACACGTTAATCTGTTACTTCTGCCATCTGTGGAGAGTCCTGAGTTGTACCACGTGTCATGTACCTGTTGTACCATGTGTGTGGTACATGTGTACCATGTAAATTGCACTACGGTGCAATTTATCGTCTAACACGCCCTCTACTGCACCGTGCACCACGCCCCCCACTGCACCATGCACCACGCCCCCCCCCATTGCACCGTGCACCACGCCCCCCACTGCACCGTGCACCACGCCCCCCCCACTGCACCGTGCACCACGCCCCCCCCACTGCACCGTGCACCACGCCCCCCACTGCACCGTGCACCACGCCCCCCCCCCAACTGCACCGTGCACCACGCCCCCCCCACTGCACCGTGCACCAAGCCCCCCCACTGCACCGTGCACCACGCCCCCCCACTGCACCGTGCACCACGCCCCCCCCCCACTGCACCGTGCACCACGCCCCCCCCCCACTGCACCGTGCACCACGCCCCCCCCCCACTGCACCGTGCACCACGCTCCCCCCCCACTGCACCGTGCACCACGCCCCCCCCACTGCACCGTGCACCACGCCCCCCCCCACTGCACCGTGCACCACGCCCCCCCCCACTGCACCGTGCACCACGCCCCCCCCCACTGCACCGTGCACCACGCTACCCCCCCCCACTGCACCGTGCACCACGCTACCCCCCCCACTGCACCGTGCACCACGCCCCCCCCCACTGCACCGTGCACCACGCCCCCCCCCACTGCACCGTGCACCACGCCCCCCCCACTGCACCGTGCACCACGCTACCCCCCACTGCACCGTGCACCACGCCCCCCACTGCACCATGCACCACGCCCCCCCCCCATTGCACCGTGCACCACGCCCCCCACTGCACCGTGCACCACGCCCCCCCACTGCACCGTGCACCACGCCCCCCCCCCCACTGCACCGTGCACCACGCCCCCCCCCCACTGCACCGTGCACCACGCCCCCCACTGCACCGTGCACCACGCCCCCCCCCAACTGCACCGTGCACCACGCCCCCCCCACTGCACCGTGCACCACGCCCCCCCCACTGCACCGTGCACCACGCCCCCCCCCACTGCACCGTGCACCACGCCCCCCCCCCACTGCACCGTGCACCACGCTACCCCCCACTGCACCGTGCACCACGCCCCCCCCACTGCACCGTGCACCACGCCCCCCCACTGCACCGTGCACCACGCCCCCCCCCACTGCACCGTGCACCACGCCCCCCCCCACTGCACCGTGCACCACGCCCCCCCCCCACTGCACCGTGCACCACGCCCCCCCCCACTGCACCGTGCACCACGCCCCCCCCCCCCACTGCACCGTGCACCACGCCCCCCCACTGCACCGTGCACCACGCCCCCCCCCCCACTGCACCGTGCACCACGCCCCCCCCCCCACTGCACCGTGCACCACGCCCCCCCCCCACTGCACCGTGCACCACGCCCCCCCCCCCACTGCACCGTGCACCACGCCCCCCCCCCACTGCACCGTGCACCACGCCCCCCCCCACTGCACCGTGCACCACGCCCCCCCCCCCGACTGCACCGTGCACCACGCCCCCCCCCCCCCCCACTGCACCGTGCACCACGCTACCCATGGAGGGCTGTTCCTTGGCCAACCACCTTTTAATCTTTTCTGCCATTTAAGACAGCCTTTTATTGTCTTGAAAATCTAATCAGAAGACGACTTGGCCTCGGAGAAAAACTTTTTATTCTCAGACAGAATTTTCCAGATCCAACAATTTCTTCCCTTTGTCATTCACACAAAAATTACCTTAGTTCAAAATCTAATGTTCTCCAGTGTTTGGTGGGGCTGATGGGGGGGGGGGGTCGGCGTTTTAACTTTGAAATGTCATATATTTCTAATTCCATATGTCCTTATTTTGAAAAAGTTGCGTTTTCTATTATTATTGTTTTCAGCATTTTACCTTACTTAGAACATATTTATTTCGTAACAACACGCGAACAAGAAAATATATAAGATATATGAAACATAAGATATATAATATTGGCAACAGGAGAGAAATAATAATAATAATAATAATAATAATAATAATAAAAATAATAAAACATGTGCACTTACTAGTGTGAGTGTACTATAAACGTTTCATAAATTATTGCTTTCACAAGTTCATCGATAAGCACCAAACCCGATATATTATATGTATATTTCATTCACCTGGGCACTAGGAGCCTCGAACACCCGACCTACAGCACGGGGGTGCGGCGGGGGGGACAGTCGCTCTATCAACTGAGCTACTGAGCTAGCCATAAAAAGTAGCGCAGTTGATAGAGCGACTGTCCCCCAGTGCTGGAGGTCTGGTGTTCAAGGCTCCTAGGACCAGATTCACGAAGCTGTTTCGTACGTACTTACGAATGTTATTCTTCTTAGCATCTTCGTAGCCGCTACATCGGTATTCAGGTCGGCATTTAAGAAGGAAAATCTTATTTTTTGAGAAAAAATTATTATAAGAATTTTATGTTTTCAAAGGCTTGTTTTGAAAATATTTAGCGGTGTAGGTCAGGAAGGGCCAGGAAGGGCCTCGTAGCCTGGTGGATAGCGCGCAGGACTCGTAATTCTGTGGCGCGGGTTCGATTCCCGCACGAGGCAGAAACAAATGGGTAAAGTTTCTTTCACCCTGAATGCCCCTGTTACCTAGCAGTAAAATAGGTACCTGGGTGTTAGTCAGCTGTCACGGGCTGCTTCCTGGGGGTGGAGGCCTGGTCGAGGACCGGGCCGCGGGGACACTAAAGCCCCGAAATCATCTCAAGATAACCTCAAGATAGGTGGCGGACAGCGTCAAAAATCGTCATGATCTAAATGTTACTGGCACGGTGTTTCCTTTTCAAATTCTGGCAACACCCCCCCCCCCCCCCAACTAGCCTATGTTCATCCCATACCCCAGACCATTCCCTCTACCAATTCGGGTGATACTAGTCCCAAGCATGTGACCTCTAACTTCAAACAGCCATTCCATCTTATAATGCAGATATATCTCGGATTATCCTCACAAAATTCAATTACTTATAGCCACTATTTGGTGGACAGTACTAATATGTAGTGAAGGATTGCCAAAATGTTCACGTTTGCTACTTCTAATTTTATAGTCTGAAAAAAAAAACTTAACTAAAAACCAAACTGAACATTCCTAGGCCTAGTATACCATATATGTACTATATTAGGCCTAAGATAGCAAGAATTTGGCCTAGATTTGCTAGGAGAGGTTAGATTCTATATCTACATTGCTGTTAAAATAAAAATTTGTCCCATTTGGCCAAATTCAATAATGCAAAAGTCAACTTTTTCGTGCTCCATCACTACATACTGCTGCCTTCCACCAAATACCACAAATACTATCATTTCGGGAGGATGGGTTGACACGTATGAATATACACACAGTTTATACTGTAACTATACGCTGCGTCTTCATTCTAATTGAAGGAGCTCTTCGTCCACTTATATTAGTGGATCACGAAAGTGCTACAGTAGTGAAAGTACGAAAATGAATGTAGAGTATACAACCTGGCGAATGGCGACGGTCTATGCCTTGCTCTTATGCTTTTTGTATTTAGTTAGGTTATCCTGTATTCCAGTAGCACGGCGCCTCTTGTGTCTGTATTCACTGTGTTCCTTGGATATATATTGCTAACTTGTGATTGGTGAGGCTGTAACCGAATCTGATTGCGCGCACACGCACACGTACACACACACACACACACACACACACACACACACACACACACACACACACACACACACACACACACACACACACACACACACACATATTCGCCGGCTACTGACCAATCACATGAGAGATACATCTAGCCCAAGATATGATAAATACCACAAGGAGATTTATATAAAGGGAGCTAACAGAGCAAGAACTCGGCAATGTGATTTTATAGGGGCCATAATCCTATCGTGTCTGGCTGCTTTCTTAAAACTCAACCGAATACACCATGTGTCAACTTTTTGAAAGAGAAAATGTGTATTTTCTTGAGCAGTATATTGTGGTATATCACATATTGACATACCTCTGGCCCCCCTGGGTTGAAATATCCTGAACTCTGTATCTTTATTCTGGAACACTTTATGATATATTGGACCTGTACCCAAGATTTATTATGTAATACAATAATTAATATATGTGATGAAATTGTAACTTGACTTTGTAAAAGAACCTTAATCACCTTCTGTGGTTGAGTGGTTTATAACTTATTATATAAATATGTACTGCAGCAGCTCTCAATCACAGTCTGTGCTTTTTTTTTTTTTTTTTTTTTATATTTATTAACACATTAGGTACATCTGCATTAGTGCAGCTACCCTAGACTATATGAAGTGGAGTACAGTGTGTCAAAAAAGCTAACTAGGTGATGCTAAAAAAAATCCCCATCACACAGGATGGTTAGTCATACAGAGGCATGTGATAGGCGGTCTGCACTGGCAGACTCCGGGTGCATTTTGAGGATATCATCAACACAAGATTGAATAAGGTAGCAGTGGTAATACAAGTCCAAAACAGTCTACGAGACCTTCCCACCTCCCACCCCCCACCTGACCTTCCCCCCCTCCCACCCACCCCACCTGACCTTCCCCCCTCCCACCCCCACCTGACCCTCCCACCCCCACCTGACCTTCCCCCCTTCCACCTGACCTTCCCCCCTCCCACCCCCCCCTGACCTTACCCCCTCCCACCCCCCCTGACCTTACCCCTTCCCACCCCCCCCTGACCTTCCCCCTTCCCACCCCCCCCTGACCTTCCCCCTTCCCACCCCCCACCTGACCTTCCCCCCCTCCCACCCCATACCTGACCTTCCCCCTCCAAACCCCATCTGACCCTCCCCCTCCCACCCCCCCACCTGACCCTCCCCCTCCCACCAGAGCACCCAAACCTAAAATCCCCCCTCCCACCTTTTTTTTTTTTTTTTTTTTTTTTTTTTTTTTGGAGTAAAGAGGAAGGAGAGGCATAGGTGAAGGGAAGTATAGAAGTGGGAAATACAGTGAGAGGTATGAAAGCAGGCGGGCTGTCCGCCTTGCTGACACGATGTGTGGGTGTTGGCAGCTAAGCTAAGCTGGCTCCCTCTTGTCAGGGAGCTGTGAGTGTGTGAGAGGTTCTTCACATGTGTTTCACCATATATGGATGTCCATAGATGAATACTGTGAAGCATTCATATATAGACACTCCGATGCTTCCACACACGGTATTCTGTTTAATGCTCTTTATTTTATTATTATTATTTATCGAGTTGTCATACATATTATTTATCGAGTTGTTCATACATACACATATATGAACTGTTCATATATATACATATATAACTCATCTTGGGATTATATACTGTGGGGCGGGGTTTTCGTCCAGAGAATCGAGGCTCTTGGGCCACCAGCTGTGGGAGCGGGGCGTCTCATCTTGGAGTAATCTTTCAAACATTGGGTCCTCTAACATTTCGATGGTGTTCCATACCCTGATGGCTTGGTGCTGCAGTCTGATGTTTAGTGGCTGTATGTTCAGGAGTTCGTGGAGCTCCTGGATTGTCTGATCATATGGTGGACGGTGTTTTGCTGCTCTCCTTAGCGCCTTATTTTGTACTGCTTGCAGTTTCTGCATGTTAGTTTTCTTTATGGTGTGTAGTGGTACTGGGGGATACTCTAGATGCGGCCGAACTAGAGCCTTATATAGGTGGATTTGAATGTTAGTACTGAGGCTTCGGAATCTTCTCAGTTTTCCTAATGCTGCTTTGGCTTTGTTTAGTCGGTCCCTTACATGAATTTGTATCCCTGTTCTATTTATCATAAGTCCCAGTATTCTGCCTACCTCCGCATATTGCATCGGAAAGTTATCAAGGATGATGGGGTCAGGGTTTCTTTTCGCAATGTGTATTATTTGGAACTTTTGTTTGTTGGTGCTAATTTTCCATTGCTTCTCAAAGTTGTTTATGAGTTCAATGGCTGCCTTGGTCTTGTCGGCTAGTAGCGGCTTTGATGGGCCCGGTTGGCATATTATTTGGGTAACATCATCAGCGTATGTGATGTATTCTCCATGTTGGGGTTGGGGTAGGTCAGCTGTATATATGTTGAATAGAGTGGGGGAGAGGCAGCTTCCTTGTGGTACTCCGCTTTTCAGTTCTATTACGTCACCCAAGTAGCTGCCGATATTAAGCCTAGCAGTTCTATTGTCTATAAAGCTGCAGAGAGTAGCTGTAAATCTCTCAGGAAGTCCTAGTTCAGATATCTTATATTTTAGGCCTGTGTGCCACACTTTATCGAAGGCTTTCGAGACGTCCCTAAGCACTATATTACACTGATCTTTTTTCGACACTGCGTTAGCTATATGCTCGTAGATCAGAGCTATAGCTGTATGGGCCCCTCTGCGGTGTCTAAACCCATGCTGCCTGCTGTTATACTTCCCTTCCTCTTCCATGTACTTCACAAGTCTCTGATTGATAATTTTTTCGAATATTTTACCTGGTACTTCGAGGAGGGAAATTGGCCTGTAGTTTTCAGTTTGGGTTGGGGGTTTACCTGGCTTGGGGATTAATCGTATTGTGGCATTCTTGAAGTATGTGGGGAATAGTCCAGATGCAAGAGCTGCATTTAAGATACATGTGTATTGATGGAGTGCAATCACTGGTAGGTTGGATAATACCATCTTATTTATTTTGCTGTTGCCCGGCGCCTTGTTCTTGAAACCCATAATTGTTTTATGGACCTCCGCAATGGTTATGTGTTTCATAAGGTGGCAGTCATCGCGTATGTTGTTAAGGTCTATTGTTTGCGTCGGGAGTAGTGCTGCAGCTCTGTTATCGACTTGAGTTGTAATTTCCCTTTCATTAATTGGGCAAAAATTTAAATTTTCTTCCGGGTTTATCCTGAATATTTTTTCCCAGAACTTCCTGAATTCCTGCTCTTGTTCTCTCTCCTCATAGAGTTTATTTCCTGAGGCGTCTATGATGTAGGGTGTTTCCTCAGAAGAGCTTCCCATCAGGGTCTTTACTTTTTTCCAGAACTTCCCCGGGTTTCTGTAGTCGACTTGGATATTGCTTATTAGGTCATCCCATTGTTTGGTGTACTCTGTTTTGCATAGATCTTGCAGCTCATCTTGAAGTTCCCTTTGTAGTCTTTTGCGCTCATCCGTCCACCCGTGTTGTGTTATGAGTTGTAAAAGATTGTTATATCTGGTTTGCAGTGTCCTGAGCGCCTCAGTGGCTGGGGGGTGTGGGAGCGTTATGTGGTGAGCTACGGGAATGTGATCAGTCATGCATTTTTCAATGGTGTTAATCCCCTCCCACCAGAGCACCCAAACCTAAAATCCCCCCTCCCACCAGAACATCCACCACATAACCATTCCTTCCCGTCCCACCTATCCCACCCCATCTCCCTTCACACCTTACCCTGCCCCTCCCACCACACCTACTCCTCCCACCTGAGCTTCTTTCCCCCCCCCCCTCCCTGACAGGTGCTCCCACGTAGAGCAGAGTCATTTTTCACCTGTCCGTCAGTCCTGTCCTTTCCTCATCACACAAATGGACATAATCGCTTCCCCTCGCCTTCCCTGCCCCCTACCCCTATCCCCGCAGGCTAGTACACCCCCCCTATCTACCCGACTAGAGATGCCCCTTTACTCTTACAGAAGGCCCCTTAGATTCCTTGAAAGATTGTATTAAATCATACGAAATGTTATCTATAATATTAAAAAATAAACTGAAAACATTCAAAATATTATTGGCAAATCTTTATTGATTAATTCTAGGCATTTTCTTCTATTTTTTCATTGCAAAATCGCCTGAATAACAATAAATCTTTATCAGAGCTTCTAAACAGTGCAAGTTCCTGTAAAGTTCTTATTTAGTGTACTGTAAGAAGTGCCTTGATTGCCCCCTGTAAATACACAAACATATTCAATTCTTCTCGCGTTAATCTTACCATCGCATAAATGGAGTCGAGGGTTCGAGTGGGAGAGTGTAGTAGGTGGAGTGCCCCAGGGTTCTGGCCTGGGACCACTGTTTATTATATGCAACAACGATCACAAAAACACTGATCCAAGTATGCGGAAAACCCACATGTGCCAAATAGAGAATGCTAAACGCGTTTTCGGCTCAATTCGCTTTCATCGGAGCATTTTAGAAATCTTTAGAGTTATTAGATTTCTAAAATGCTCTGATGAAGGCGAACCGAGCCGAAAATGCGTTTAGCATTCTCTGTTTTTCACATATGGTTTTTTCCGCAAGCAATTATATATATATATATATATATATATATATATATATATATATATATATATATATATATATATATATATATATATATATATATATATATATATAATATATATATATATATATATTTACACACAGGATTAAACACTAACATTTGCAGACAACGAGGATAAAGCGAGAAACAATAAAAATACTCAATCGCTTTGAAACGATCTAAACAGGCATTTAAAATGGAGGAAATGTTGGCAAATGCCGTTTAATGTTGCATAATATATTAGACAACAATATAATGTATTATCTAAACTAAGGTAAAGATAATAAAGGCATCAGAGATCAGCTGGACTATGCTCAAATCGCTACATCAAATGCAATAAAATCTGTAAGTCATGATTAGTCGAGATCTTAAGTAAAATGAATGTATAAATGTATGTAATAAAGCAAATAGATACCAAGATTTACTTCTAGAGGCGTCAGCATTATGACCGCCAGTGTCATTAATCAGCTTTATCTTGCTTGGTTAGGCCCCATTTAGATGATGGGGCTAGTCCGTTATATATATATATATATATATATATATATATATATATATATATATATATATATATATATATATATATATATATATATATATAAAATATACAAGGGGCACACATGACCGAAGGATATTAATGGGTATAAGGCTATGAAGCGGAGATAAATAAGGTTTTAAATATATATATCAACAGAAAATATAACCCGAAACAATAGACCTTAATTGGAAAAGATTTAGAATCGGGAAAGCCCTGGGTAAATACTGGTCTGATCAGGGTTGTTGATTTATTGGACACATACCCGCCACCACAATGAACTTGGGATTCCTGCATTATTGCAAGCGTAGGTTAGAAATATATATATATACATGAATCAGTTTTGGTGGATATAAATATCCGTCTCGCATGGACCAATAGACCTGTAGTTTCATTTATGGTAATTTTTATCCATTGTTTCGCGTTTTTATTTTTAGTTAAAGTGGTGGTGCTTACCGGTTGTGTGGCTGGTGTGGGCCTCGTAACCTGGTGGATAGCGCGCAGGACTCGTAATTCTGTGGCGCGGGTTCGATTCCCGTACGAGGCAGAAACAAATGGGCAAAGTTTCTTTCACCCGGAATGCCCCTGTTACCTAGCAGTAAATAGGTACCTGGGAGTTAGTCAGCTGTCACGGGCTGCTTCCTGGGGGTGGAGGCCTGGTCGAGGACCGGGCCGCGGGTCACTAAAGCCCCGAAATCATCTCAAGATAACCTCAAGATAACGGGAGTAAACAATGGTTGGACCGATGGAGACAGAATTCGAGACGCATTTGTAAGATTGACGGAAGTGCATGGAGACGATTTGACCATCATGAGGCTTTGGATGACAGAGTGAATGAGGATGTGCACTGTGTGAATTTGGGAAGGGGGGGGAAGATGAGGAGGCAGGACGGGAAAGACAGAGACAAGGGAAGAGTGTATGTGTGTGTACTCACCTAGTTGTGCTCTTGGAGGGTTGAGCTTTGGCTCTTTGGTCCCGCCTCTCAACCGTCAATCAACTGGTGTACAGATTCCTGAGCCTACTGGGCTCTATCATATCTACATTTGAAACTGTGTATGGAGTCAGCCTCCACCACATCGCTGCCTAGTGCATTCCATCTGTTAGCTACTCTGACACTGAAAAAATGCTTTCTAATGTTTCTGTGGCTTATTTGGGTACTAAGTTTCCACCTGTGTCCCCTTGTTCGTGTCCCATCCGTGCAAAAGAGTTTGTCTTTGCCCACCCTGACAATTTCCCTGATAATTTTGTAGGTGGTTATCATGTCTCCCCTTACTCCTCTGTTTTCCAGGGATGTGAGGTTCAGCTCCTGTAGCCTTTCCTCGCAACTCATACCTCTCAGTTCCGGGACGAGCCTGGTGGCATACCCCTGAATCTTCTCTAACTTTGTCTTGTGTCTAACTAGGTATGGACTCCAGGCTGGAGCTGCATATTCCAGGATTGGTCTGATATAAGTGGTATACAGGGTTCTGAAAGATTTTTTTACATAAGTTTCTAAAGACAGTCCTTTTGGTGGCCAACCTGTATGTGTGTGTGTGTGTGTGTGTGTGTGTGTGTGTGTGTGTGTGTGTTTTGGCCCCGACCACATGGGAAGAATGTACGACATGTGATTAGAAATAGGTTTATGTGTAACCAGGTACAGTGCTTAAAAAAAAAATCCTTTAACGAAAACCTAGTTTTGTCATGGCATTGTATGGCAAAGAGCATGGCGATATCGCTTCTACGCCACACCTACTAGTGTCGCATCTATGGCTAATGAGTAATTCAACTTTCAATATCATGGCCCAAAACATTAACCTCCTACTTACCTCAGGACTGTTACCGCCTAATGCAACATGTTAATGGGGGAATAATAATGAGGGCGATATTAAATGTTGAACATTAGTAACCGTCTACTATAAGTATTGACAAAACAACATTGAACAAATATTTTTTCTTAAAATTCACGTCTTACATTAAAGGTCAAAAGTCTCTCATTAGCACACAGATTCGTGTTGATCTAGTGGTCTGTGGTTAAGTATTTATATATGTTTTCTAGCTAGAAATAACATGAGTAGCCATGGGCTGGGAGGGGGGGGGGGGGAAGATGGTTGACCAGGGGAAAAAAATATTGGTGGCCATTTGGAAAAATATAGGTGGACAGTGGGGGGAGGGGGAATAGGTGGCCAAGGGGGGAGGGCGGGAGATGTAGATGGCCTATGGAGAAAATGTGTTATGAGGGGAAAAGATAAATATATATATATACTATATATAATATATATAATTATATATATATATATATATATATATATATATATATATATATATATATATACATATATATATATATATATATATATATATATATATGCGAACAAGCCTGAATGGTCCCCAGGACAATATGCAACTGAAAACTCACACCCCAGAAGTGACTCGAACCCATACTCCCAGAAGCAACGCAACTGGTATGTACAAGACGCCTTAATCCACTTGACCATCACGACCGGACAAAATGAGGTGATAGCCGAGGCTATTTGAACCACCCCACCGCCGGCACTCGGATAGTTATCTTGGGCATAGCATTTTACCAAATCACCTCATTCTTTGGGGAACACGTGAGGAACACAAATGCGAACAAGCCTGAATGGTCCCCAGGACAATATGCAACTGAAAACTCACACCCCAGAAGTGACTCGAACCCATACTCCCAGAAGCAACGCAACTGGTATGTACAAGACGCCTTAATCCACTTGACCATCACGACCGGACAAAATGAGGTGATAGCCGAGGCTATTTGAACCACCCCACCGCCGGCACTCGGATAGTTATCTTGGGCATAGCATTTTACCAAATCACCTCATTCTTTGGGGAACACGTGAGGAACACAAATGCGAACAAGCCTGAATGGTCCCCAGGACAATATGCAACTGAAAACTCACACCCCAGAAGTGACTCGAACCCATACTCCCAGAAGCAACGCAACTGGTATGTACAAGACGCCTTAATCCACTTGACCATCACGACCGGACAAAATGAGGTGATAGCCGAGGCTATTTGAACCACCCCACCGCCGGCACTCGGATAGTTATCTTGGGCATAGCATTTTACCAAATCACCTCATTCTTTGGGGAACATGTGAGGAACACAAATGCGAACAAGCCTGAATGGTCCCCAGGACAATATGCAACTGAAAACTCACACCCCAGAAGTGACTCGAACCCATACTCCCAGAAGCAACGCAACTGGTATGTACAAGACGCCTTAATCCACTTGACCATCACGACCGGACAAAATGAGGTGATAGCCGAGGCTATTTGAACCACCCCACCGCCGGCACTCGGATAGTTATCTTGGGCATAGCATTTTACCAAATCACCTCATTCTTTGGGGAACACGTGAGGAACACAAATGCGAACAAGCCTGAATGGTCCCCAGGACAATATGCAACTGAAAACTCACACCCCAGATGGGTTCGAGTCACTTCTGGGGTGTGAGTTTTCAGTTGCATATTGTCCTGGGGACCATTCAGGCTTGTTCGCATTTGTGTTCCTCACGTGTTCCCCAAAGAATGAGGTGATTTGGTAAAATGCTATGCCCAAGATAACTATCCGAGTGCCGGCGGTGGGGTGGTTCAAATAGCCTCGGCTATCACCTCATTTTGTCCGGTCGTGATGGTCAAGTGGATTAAGGCGTCTTGTACATACCAGTTGCGTTGCTTCTGGGAGTATGGGTTCGAGTCACTTCTGGGGTGTGAGTTTTCAGTTGCATATTGTCCTGGGGACCATTCAGGCTTGTTCGCATTTGTGTTCCTCACGTGTTCCCCAAAGAATGAGGTGATTTGGTAAAATGCTATGCCCAAGATAACTATCCGAGTGCCGGCGGTGGGGTGGTTCAAATAGCCTCGGCTATCACCTCATTTTGTCCGGTCGTGATGGTCAAGTGGATTAAGGCGTCTTGTACATACCAGTTGCGTTGCTTCTGGGAGTATGGGTTCGAGTCACTTCTGGGGTGTGAGTTTTCAGTTGCATATTGTCCTGGGGACCATTCAGGCTTGTTCGCATTTGTGTTCCTCACGTGTTCCCCAAAGAATGAGGTGATTTGGTAAAATGCTATGCCCAAGATAACTATCCGAGTGCCGGCGGTGGGGTGGTTCAAATAGCCTCGGCTATCACCTCATTTTGTCCGGTCGTGATGGTCAAGTGGATTAAGGCGTCTTGTACATACCAGTTGCGTTGCTTCTGGGAGTATGGGTTCGAGTCACTTCTGGGGTGTGAGTTTTCAGTTGCATATTGTCCTGGGGACCATTCAGGCTTGTTCGCATTTGTGTTCCTCACGTGTTCCCCAAAGAATGAGGTGATTTGGTAAAATGCTATGCCCAAGATAACTATCAGAGTGCCGGCGGTGGGGTGGTTCAAATAGCCTCGGCTATCACCTCATTTTGTCCGGTCGTGATGGTCAAGTGGATTAAGGCGTCTTGTACATACCAGTTGCGTTGCTTCTGGGAGTATGGGTTCGAGTCACTTCTGGGGTGTGAGTTTTCAGTTGCATATTGTCCTGGGGACCATTCAGGCTTGTTCGCATTTGTGTTCCTCACGTGTTCCCCAAAGAATGAGGTGATTTGGTAAAATGCTATGCCCAAGATAACTATCCGAGTGCCGGCGGTGGGGTGGTTCAAATAGCCTCGGCTATCACCTCATTTTGTCCGGTCGTGATGGTCAAGTGGATTAAGGCGTCTTGTACATACCAGTTGCGTTGCTTCTGGGAGTATGGGTTCGAGTCACTTCTGGGGTGTGAGTTTTCAGTTATATATATATATATATATATATATATATATATATATATATATATATATATATATATATATAATGTGTACTTTTTTAATATATATTTACAGTGAGGAAATGCACACTACATCCATGGTTCCTGCCCTTCATCAAAGGAGCTGGAGGAACTCGACCACCTGTGACAACTAGCCTTGTACCTTGCATGTAACCAATGTTGTAACCCTTTTTGTGTAGTGAAGTTTGAAATAAAATAAAAAGACAAAATACAAAAAATATAGGGGGTGGTAGAAGACAATATGTGGTGTATGCGGGTGCTCCACAAGGCTTCACCGGGGTGCTACATATCGTCGTCTTCGAGGTCAAGGGTCCCTACAAACGCAGAGTTGGTACCCTCGATATATTAAAAAATATAAAATAAAATGCATATCGATTACTGAAGATTGTCAAATTTGTTGATAAGCTAACAGTAGGCAAGGTAGGTAGGCCTAGTTAAAATTGCACAGGAGTAATGATGGATGGAGGAACTCTGTCCAGGATGGGCCTGTTAACTTGATAGATCCCACCGCTGCCACCAATCATCCCAACATTCAACTTTTTCCTTGCGTTTTTTCAATACAATTATTCAGTGATCTATTTAATTGCAATTCAATAACCTATTTCGTAAGTTATTCAATAATTAATCTATTACAGTGAAATACGTTTACAAATTGCTAATTATTCAATTACTTATTTTATAGCAACAAGAAGCTTCCAGTAAATGTAAAGAGGAATTCTTAAGTTCTCAGAAAGTAAAACAGAATATGGAGCAAAAAGCCAAACTTTCTAATAAAAAAATTATATATTGCATGCAATTCGCAAACTCAAGTGGGCTATAGATTAGTTTTGTCCGGTCTATAATATTGATCGTGCTGAAATTTTTGCTAAATTTATTATAAACTTTATTGAGATATTTACCAAAACTTTACATCCAGAATATATATACGTATAAAGTGTAATGCTTGAATGGTCTCCAAGCAGCAGTTTTCAACAGTAACGCTAATGATCCCTCAAGAACTTTCTCCTAGACCGGCAGGCTAGCAGCCCAGTGTTATGACCACTCAACCAACGGTAGTGTGGAAAATGTTCTTCGCTGCTACCCTGGCAGCCTAGGTTCGAATCCTTTATGTACCATTGGAGTTACTGTTCAAAAACTGTTCCTAGGGGACCATTCAAGCTTTATACTAAGCCGAATATCTTAAAATCAATCAATTTACGTATACAGTTTACTAATTTGACAATTAGCTTAGTGAGAGTGACGCCTCACTCACTGCACAACATACCAACATTGCCTACTCGCTACTCAGAGTCGCCTTCACAAGCAACATGGAACCAAATGTCTCACTGACAGAATTAAGAACTAAAAATTTAACTCGAAACGAGAATATCACATCATTACCAGGCTGCTAATGGCTAAATTAATTTACGGAGGCAGGTGTGCCCCCGGTACCTCCCCCCTCCCCCACACACCCCAGTACAGTCCCCAAACATCCAAAAATAAAATAATAAAAATCCAAACTGCCCTCCCCCTCCCCCCCCAAAAAAAAATATATAAACGCAGACCTGAAATATGACGTTCATGCGCAGACTCGCCTAGCTGCCGTTTTCCCCTCAAATATATTTATTTTTTCCTGCCATCCAAAGAGTTGATGTTCGGGTAATCGATACCTGCCGATTTTAATGAAGGTAATTACAATTATCTCCGTACACATCTGCTGAGGTGGGAAAAATACTTACCGGTCGGTGGAGCCCAGCCTGGCTCCCCAGTGCCAGGGGGGGGGGGAGGGGGGGAGGGGAGATGGCACTTACCTGTGAAATAGAGAAAAGAAAAATTAGTATTTCTGTGACGTCAGAACTGACAGAGAAAACTTGTATACATTTTTATGCCAAACAATTAACAATTCAGCAGGCACTTTTTTTTTTTTGAATGCACTGTGTAATGTATTTTCAAAGTAATTAGTGACTGATGGGATTCTGTAATTAAAGAATGAGGAAACTATTTTATTTTTGTATTTTTAATTTGGTATGAATATGTGCACAAGAGAACCCCCCCCCCCCCACCGTGCTACTTAATTTGTCGTACACTATGCACCATGTACATATATGCACTATACATTATTTATATTCATGTACTATACACCGTGTACATACATGCAATACACCATACACAGGAACCTACAAATTCTGTGAACGTATACACGTTCACAGCCTCGCGGCTGAGTTGGCAGCGCTCAGGGGGTCGTAGTCCTAAGGGTCCGGGTTCGATTCCCGGACGAGGCAGAAATAAATTTGGCAGTACCTGGGAGTTAGACCGCTGCTACTGGCAGCTTCCTGACAATGTGCGCGCGCGCATTTGAAAGACGGGTAGTAGGCATAATGGAAGACAAATGAGATCGCTTAGAAAGGTGGGGTCCGAGAGCTAATACTTCTATTCTGCTGGCAAAAATAGTAAATACACACAGAATGAACATTAATAATCTTTTAAATTATATAAATTAACTTAATTGCGTAATTAACTTATTCACAAACAATTACTACTAACACAAAGTTTATTGTAACTTTCGTTGATGTATTCTTGGGTCTCCTCTCTCTCTCTCTCTCTCTTCCCTATGATCTTATGTGGGCAACTTGCATAGTCTTGCAATACCTGCAACCTCTCCAGGCTAAATAAACCTCTACCCTGCTCCCAAGTTAAACTGTGTAAGGCTTTATGTTGCAAATTTTGCATTAAATGTGATCTGGTTCTTCTAAATAAAATAGAAGAATTGCATTTAGCAGACTGTAAAATATTGCATTCATATTGATTCACTTTAATCTGCTCATTTGTTTTCATCCTGGAAGAGAAAAAGACCAGTTTCAAACACAAGACTACGGCCAAGAAAGCTTTGCTCTTAAGACTTTTGAAGTGAACTTAATATTTCAGCCCTCAAAATTTCTGAAATTAAACATCAGAACGTTCAAAACTTATTGCAACAACCTTAAACCCCAGTTACCCATTCCTTGTGCAACACATACTTAGAAACTTAAAAACCCCAAAACTTTCTGAAACGGTGTTCCTAAGCTCAAAGACGCAAGCTTAGAAACGAACGATTTCAAAACTCCCCGAAGCCAGCATTAAAACACCTCGAACCCTAAGCTCCGTGACGTAAGCTTACAGAGGCGTTCCCACACTCCCTCGCTGATGGGGGGGAGGCCTAGGAGGGGGGCGAGGAGGGTCTCCCCCTTCCCCCCCTCGTTAAGTTCCCTTGTCCCCAGGTCCTCCGCGTTAATCAAATCTCACCCAAAAGCGCAGAGTTCCAGCGTGTGATTGTCCGGGCACGGCTTGGTGCTGTTGTTCCTGTAATTCTCTGGAACTCTTCAAGGTTCGCCTGGGCTGGGGAGGGAGGAGGTACTACTACCCATACCCCGAGCAACAAAAACACTCTGGGACTGGCTTGTTTCAGGGCTCACGACTGGTTCCCGAGCCTGTTAATTACCTAACCAATATCGCGAAACGATTAGGAATGCCAGTGGACGATTGGATACAAGTCTGTCAAACTTTTGTTGGTTAATGAAAATTCACATAATTCCCCGCCAGAGGACAGCGGGTTTTGTTTTTCATTTTCCCTTTCTCCTGAAAGTCCTCTGCCCCTCCCATATCTATCTTTTGTGTGCGTGTTCCTACGAAACGTAAGAGAACCCACGATCTCCGCAATAGAACCGATGCCTACGGTACCTGTTGCCTCCCTTTTAAGAAGACGGCCGATATAGCACACACCACTGCACTCGGGGGTGGGGGTGGGGGGTGGGGGGGATGAGAGGCAAGGCACGGGGAACTAAGCAGCAAAATATTCCCAACTTTAAACCCATCTGTTTGTGACTCTACCCGAGTGTGTCCTCGCCGAGGTATTAATCGTTAGCCTCCCTATGCGTGGGAATACCACCTCATAATCTCATTAACGAGCGAGGCGTCTCGGGGCCCGAAATCCGACCCCCCCCCCTCCCCCCCTTCCTCTTGATCCTACCATCTGGGTGTCCTTCTTGCTCTCTGCCTCGGAACCCATGATACCGCCATTGTCAAAGGGACTTAGGCAACAATGCCATCCTCCTCTGAAATAAGACTTTCTTGTCCCGAGAGCCCTTTCAAAGCCTGGCCTCATCATTATTGTTAAAGATTGTGGAGCCGGACTGTCCCTATGTCGGGAGATGGGCCGGCCAGACCCGGCTCGCCGCCCCGCGCTCTCATATACCTACTGTTTCTCCTCCTTTTCTTCTGTTTCACTTGGGAAAGGTGTTTTCTTCCCTGGTTTACCTTTTTGGGGTTTCCAACGACAGGCTAACTTGACTGTTTTCTTGGGGTATAATCTTCCTTGTCCGTCTAAGTTGGTACAAGTCTCTCTCTCTCTCCTCTGATGTGCGTGAATCTTGACTTGAGACAACTTGATTTGTCTCTTCCCTTTCTCTCCCTCTCTAGGGTTTTACCTTTCAAGGTACGATCGTATTTTTGGTACATATGAATTTGGTCTGTATATACTAGGTACAGGTTTCCTTGTTGCTGACCAAAGGATTGGTTAAGGATGGGGATTAAAAATGAAGGAAATATAGAATAAGGATACGTTGCAAAATCAAATCGTTTCAAGCGTTGGGGGACTTTGTGCCTATAGGCCTCGCATAGGCCTGTATAATCTTTCTGTAGTTTTCCTTCATTCTTACATTGTTCTTCGATAGGATACTTTACTTGCCATACTAGCACGGCCTGCCCTGCCTTTCTCACACAACCCGTTCTCTTTTAATTTGATCTACATATCAGTATTCAACATTCTACGATGATACGCTCTTAAGTTAGGCCAACAACTGGAAGCTAGAAACTACAACTACCACGTTGGTGGCTTAGAATAACTAATTTTGTTTTAAGAAACGTTCAGATTTCTTCCATGCTAGCAAGGCTTGCATTGTATCACTTGACTACTGTGTGGGCAGGTAAAGCAACACAGCATAATATCACGCATGGGAAAATGAAACAAAAAGCATGTAGTGAGGTCACATAGTGCTGCCAGCTTTACAAAGTATTGTAAGGAGCAGTTCCAAAGCTTACTAAATGCCGTACCTAAACTAATCTAGCAAAGCCCAGCGTTATCTAACCCAGTTTTTATACTTGGCATATGACCCGGAAAAAGTCGGTAAAACTTAAAAACGAAAGTAATCTCCATGTTAAAGAATTAACACACCGGTTTATGACAATATTAGACGTGCCCATGTACACCGGCTCAGCCACTCTCCCTACAGTACACCGGCACTCACAGTCCTTGTAAACTGGAGGAAAACAACAGTGAAGGAACAAGTGATGGAAGTGAAAAAAAGGAAATGGCAAGAATGAATGAATGACAAGGTGGTATACGAAGTACAAGAGATTCCAGGAGATCTTCACAATAGAGCAAGAAGTCCCTGTACTGAGAGAGGAGGCGGTAAAAACCAAGCAACCTTAGAGGAATTTGAGCTTACCAGTAATGAGGTAAAAAAAATTATTGGAGCTGAATGTGACAAAGGCTGTTAGGCCTGACAGAATCTCACCATGGATACTATAAAGAGGGTGCAGAATAACTAAGTGTGCCTCTATGGTGTATAACAGGTCACTGGAAACAGGAGACCTACCAGAAAGCTGGAAGACAGCGAATGCAGTCCAAATATACAAAAAGGGTGACAGGCAAGAGGCACTGAACTACAGGCCAGTTTCCTTAACTTGTATATAATGCAAGATAATGGAGAAGATCGTGAGAAAGGTTGAAAATCTGGAGAGAAGGAGCTTTGTAACACCACCAGCATGGTTTCAGGAATGGTAAATCGTGCCTCATAGGCTTAATGAACAGAATTCTATAACCAGGCGGCAAAAATTAGACAGAAAAGAGAAGGGTGGGCAGACTGCATTTCCTTGACTGTCAGAAAGCTTTTGACACAGTACCCCATAAGAGGATGTTACAGAAGTTGGAGAAGCAGGCAGGAATAACAGGCAAAATGCTCCTGTGGATAAGGGAGTATCTAAGCAACAGGAAACAGCGAGATACTGTGAGGGGGTAGGCCTTAGAGGGGCGAGATGTCACCAGCGGAGCCCCACAGGGCTCCGTACTTGGACCCATCCTGTTCCTGATATATGTAAACGATCTTCCAGAGGGTATAGGCTCATTCCTCTCAATGTTTGCTGACGATGCAAAAATTATGAGAAGAATCAAGATAGATGAAGATAGACAGAGACTACAGGACTGACCTGGACAAGCTAGAGGAATGGTCTAGAAAATGGCTACTAAAATTTGACTCGGGTGTGGTGTAACGTAATGAAATTAGGTGAAGGGAAGCAGGAAGCCAAACACAAGGTACCATCTGGGAAGTGAAATCCTGCGAGAGTCAAGAAGAGAGAAAGATCTGGGGGTTGATATCACACCGAACCTGTCCCCAGAGGCCTACATCAAAAGGATATCATCATCGGCATATGCTAAGTTGGCCAACATAAGAACTGCCTTTAGAAACTTGTGTAAGGAATCATTGAGAAACCTTGTATACCACTTATGTCAGACCAATCCTGGAATATGCAGTTCCAGCCTGAATTCTATACCTAGTTAAACACTAGACAAAGTTAGAGAAGATTCAGAGGTATGCCACCAGACTAGTCCCAGAGCTTAGAGGTACGAATTTCGATTAAACGCTATGGGAATTATACCTAACGTCCTTCAAGACAGAAGAATTAGGAGAGAAATGATCACTAGCTACAAAATTCTAAGAGGAATTGGACAAAGAAACAGGGTTATTCTTGAGGTTATCTTGAGATGATTTCGGGGCTTTAGTGTCCCCGCGGCCCGGTCCTCGACCAGGCCTCCACCCCCAGGAAGCAGCCCGTGACAGCTGATTAACACCCAGGTACCTATTTTACTGCTAGGTAACAGGAGCATAGGGTGAAAGAAACTCTGCCCATTGTTTCTCGCCGGTGCCTGGGATCGAACACAGGACCACAGGATCACAAGTCCCGCGTGCTGTTCCGCTCGGCCGACCGGCTCCCGGTGGACAAAGAAACTACTTATCATGGGTGGAACACGAACACGCGGACACAGGTGGAAACTGAGTACCTAAATGAGCAACAGAGACCTTAGAAAGATTTGTTTTCAGTGTCAGAGTAGTTAACAAATGGAATGCATTAGGCAGTGATGTGGTGGAGGCTGACTCCATACACAGTATTAAATGTAGATATGATAGAACCCAGTAGGCTCAGGAATCTGTACACTAGTTGATTGACAGTTGAGAGGCGGGACCAAAGAGCCGAAGCTCAACCCCCGCAAGCATAACTAGGTCAGTACACGGAACTCATCCACGTACTCAGGTTTCTGACTCATTATCCACTTGGATACACCCGGTAACACCCACTGGCGTATACGCCCCCCCCCCCTCACCTACATACACACTCTCATTTTGTAACCCAACTGTCTTCACCCCAGTTTATCAAGACCCAATACACCCCCCCCCCCACCACCCTTACCGTCATGTGTTCCCTCTCACCAGTCTAACAATAAATTCATATGAGAGGAAAGGTATGACCTACCACACCAGGTACCACACCACAATACCCGGGGCACAAGAGCTACTCGCCCGTTGGGCACCTCACTCGCCCGTTGACAGTGATAAGCAAGTATTAATAACGACGCGAGCGGACATGTATATCCAACATGTATATTCGACATGTATATTAATTTAATATACAACAACATCCTCATTTCGTGTCACTGCACCCCCCATACACTCACTAAAAACACACACGCACGCACTCACAAAACTACTCGACTCTCCCTCATATCCTAACTCCAACACGCACACAAACAAAAACTCAAACAAGAAAGCTTAACAATAAGCTTGAATCCCTCCAAAAATATATATAGAAAAATCAGGAGGGCGCGGTTCGACACAATGGCAGGTGGGGGGGGGAGCCAGAGCCAATGAGAGCCAATGGCATCTCCCCGGTGTACAGCGATGCTAATGCCAGTACTCCCGTGGCACCGCTTATGATAATACCCACCCAATTACCTATACAGTACTACAGGGTCCCAAGAATTAAGAACATGGGAACAGTTTTACGTCCTTTTAGCAGCTGTCTGTGGCATAAATGTTGTTATTTTGTGGTTAGTGTTCATTATCAACAGTAATTAGACATATACACACAAATATATATATATATATATATATATATATATATATATATATATATATATATATATATATATATATAATATGTGCAGTGGTCAGAGTACCAGCACCCTTGATAGGATGCTGGTCTAAGTTCGATTCCTGAGGGGTCATAGAGTTTGAGATTATATATTTATATATTTTTACCAATACATATATTGGTAAAAAAAAGTTTTATTGATAAAATGTAACGATTATAACCTCCATAACAAGTGCGTCAAGTGACATTTGTTTCCTTTGTGCCAACCCCCGACCCGGCCACGTTGGGCACGTACCCCACAGGAATCAGGGTGCAAAGTTAAGTGAGGCTAGCCCCAAGCGTCTGGCCTGCAAATTCGGCCAGACTGACATTCTAATTTACCGATATTCTCATGATAGAGAAAGCAGTTTGGAAGTGCATTCGAAAAGATAACCAAGGGGTTCAAGAGCTGGAAGTTCGATTCTGCAGGCACAAATTGGCGAGAACGTACGAACGTACACACACGCACACACGCGCACACACACACACACACACACACACACACACACACACACACACACACACACACACACACACACACACACACACACACACACACACACACACACGTTGAAGAGCAACTAACCAACTTGCATGCTACTCCTTGGTATGAAACACCATAACCCGAGCACCCGACCTTCCAGCAGTGCTGTTCACCAGCCGGGTGAGAACCCCCTCAAATAATTCCGGGTCGAACATTAGATAAAAGCACACACACGGATCTCATTGTCACCTGAGACTGTGTGTGTCTCTGCTCATGATGCTGGGTACACAAGCAAACTATAACACGAAAATGACTCGCAAATACGTTTAGATATGATTAGAATTAGCCAATCTATCGCCATCTCTTACAAGAACCCTTAGTGATCTCAGGGGTTCATGAACCTCAGGTTAAGAACCCCTGCCTTAGGGAATAGCTCCACCATGTTAATAAACCAAGCGCTTAATCACAATATACATTTAACTGCACCAGTACATTTAACTGCACTTAATTTATGCACCAGCACCATAATCCTGGCCAGGTTAAACATCAAGCCAACAACGTACCCTCCTTACAAGCCAGCGAGATTTACCAAGGATATACGATGCAATTAAGATATAGAATCGCAGCAAATACTCTATCTAGCACGTACTATCTATCGCCTTCCCTCTCCAGAAAGCAAAGGCGAGAAAAAGATATCTTGGGTATAATGAAAGAGATAAACATGTTAAGTTGTGAATGTTGACAGTTAGGTCAATGACACACTGGTCGGGAGTCTGTACCTGACGACGCTAGAAAAAAAATGAGCGGGGAGACATGATAGAGACGTACAAAGTACTTAAGAGTATTGCCAGTGGAAATATAGTTAAATGTTCACATTAAATGCAATAAGTCAAGGGAATATCATGGATGCTTGAGAGTCTGACGAGTGAGAGATGCTAGACAGTTTTCATTTAGCGTAAGAGTAGTGGGAAAATGGAATGAACTAAAGGTTTTGGAAGTAAACACAATTCATGGCTTTAAAAAGTAGATATAACAAGGAACACAGGACAGGAGTCATTGCTTCAAACAATCGACGGCTGGAAAGGCGGGGGTACAAGAGCTAATGCTCAATCCTGCAGGCACAAATAGCCGAGTACAAACAGGTGTGGACGAGCACGTGTGTACACACCTGCTCACCTCAACACGCGCTAAGACAAAAACAACACCCAAGGATTCTCCGAGCCACTGCAAATAAAGCCAAAGCCGTTTCATTAACGGCAACGGCAACTCCCTCCCGTTGACGCCGGGATGATGAACAGACGCAACAGACAGAAGATATGAACAGCTGGACTGTGCCGGCGACCACAGACAGAGACTAACACCAACGAAAGGATGAGGCCCCCCCCCACAAAAGGATGCACCCCCCCACAAAAGGATGAACACCCCCCCCCCCACAAATGGATGAGGACCACCAACAATAGGATGAGGACCCCCCAACAATAGGATGAGGACCCCCCAACAATAGGATGAGGACCCCCCAACAATAGGATGAGGACCCCCCAACAATAGGATGAGGACCCCCCAACAATAGGATGAAGACCCCCAACAATAGGATGAGGACCCCCCAACAATAGGATGAGGACCCCCCAACAATAGGATGAGGACCCCCCAACAATAGGATGAAGACCCCCAACAATAGGATGAGGACCCCCCAACAATAGGATGAGGACCCCCCAACAATAGGATGAGGACCCCCCAACAATAGGATGAGGACCCCCCAACAATAGGATGAGGACCCCCCAACAATAGGATGAGGACCCCCAACAATAGGATGAAGACCCCCAACAATAGGATGAGGACCCCCCAACAATAGGATGAGGACCCCCCAACAATAGGATGAAGACCCCCAACAATAGGATGAGGACCCCCCAACAATAGGATGAGGACCCCCCAACAATAGGATGAGGACCCCCCAACAATAGGATGAGGACCCCCCAACAATAGGATGAGGACCCCCCAACAATAGGATGAGGACCCCCCAACAATAGGATGAGGACCCCCCAACAATAGGATGAGGACCCCCCAACAAAAGAATGAGAACCCCCACAAAAGGATGTAGACCCCCCACAAAAGGATGTAGACCCCCCACAAAAGGATGAAGACCCCAACAAAAGGATGAGGACCCCCCCCCCCACAAAAGGATGAGGACCCCCCCCCCCACAAAAGGATGAGGACCCCCCCCCCACAAAAGGATGAGTAGCAGCAGTAGTAGTAGTAGCAGCAGCAGCAGCAGAAGTTAGTTTAGTTCATTTATTATGCACCCCATACCCATCTTGTGGGCGGTAGTGGAAATGGTTACAGAGGCACAGCAGCGCTCACAGTACGAAAAGGAGGAAAAGAAGAGAAGGCAGGAAGAGGAGCAGGAGGAGGGAGAGGAGGAGGGGAGGAGGAAGAGGAGGAGGAGGGGGAATGAGTAACAACAGACGAAGATCAACAACAGGTGTCACTACAAAGTAATAATCCCTAAAGAAAAAAAAAGTATGGGTTGTGCCAAGGTTACTGGTGACGGGGGGGGGGGGGGCGTCTCTACCTAGTGACCCAGTACACCCGGCCAGCTCCCCCCCCCCCCCCGGGCTCCAACTGCTGTCCCCACCACAACCTCCTCCCCCCACCCACCACCCCACACTTAACCCCACTACCTCCTCCACTTTTTTTTTTTTTTGGGGGGGGGGGGGTAAATCATACTTGAACCCCACAACACTAACTCCCCCCACCCAACCACCTCCACCCACCACCACCCAACATCAACCCCATTACCACCTCCACCCAACAAGAGTTAAGTAAGAAAGAGAAGGATGGGCAGACTGCATTTTCTTGGACTGTCAGAAAGTTTTTGACACAGTACCCCATAAGAGACTGTTGCATAAGTTGGAGAAACAAGCTGGAGTAACTGGTAAGGTGCTCCAATGGATAAGGGAGTACCTAAACAACAGGAAGTAGAGAGTTACTGTGAGGGGTGAGACCTCAGACTGGCGTGATGTCACCAGCGGAGTCCCACAGGGTTCTGTACTCGGACCTCTCTTGTTTATAATATACGTGAATGATCTTCCAAAAGGTTTAGATTAATTTTTCTCAATGTTTGTTGATGATGCTAAAATTATGAGAAGGATTAAGGCAGAGGACAGCAAGAGGCTACAGGATGACCTGGGCAGACTGATTAAATGGTCCAACAAATGGCTACTAGAGTTTAACTCGAGCAAATACAAAGTGATGAAGATAAGCGTAGGAGAGAGACTATAGATGCGGCTCCAGCCTGGAATCCACATCTAGTCAAACACAAAACAAAGTTAGAAAAGGTTCAGAGGATATGCCACCAAGCTAGTCTCCGAGCTGAGGAGACAGATACGAGGAAAGATTCCTGGAACTGAATTTCACGACACTGGAAGGTAGAAGTTATGGGAGACATGAACACTACCTATAAAATCCTCAGAGGAATTGCCAGGGTAGATAAATTTAAATAGTTTAGCACGGGTGGTACGCGAACAAGGG
Organism: Procambarus clarkii; assembly: GCF_040958095.1. Classification (NCBI taxonomy): domain Eukaryota; kingdom Metazoa; phylum Arthropoda; class Malacostraca; order Decapoda; family Cambaridae; genus Procambarus; species Procambarus clarkii. The sequence continues at coordinate 7,566,030 of NC_091158.1, forward strand.
GACACAGGTGGAAACCGAGTTCCTAAATGAGCCATAGGCATGTTACAAAAAACTTTTTAATTGTCATTAAGTAACAGATGGAATGCATTAAGCAGTAATGTGGTGGAGGCTGACTCCATACACAGTTTCAAATGAAGATATGACAGAGCCCAGTAGGCTCAGGAATCTGTACACCAGTTGATTGACGGTTGAGAGGCGGGACCAAAGATCCAGAGCTCAACTCTCGCAAGCACAACTGAGTGAGTACAATTAGGTGAGCACCCACGCCCCTACATCCAACCACCTCCACCCACGCCCCCACACCGCCCATTTCCGCCCACGCCCAACCACCTCCGCCCACGCCCCTTACACCCAACCCCCACTCGCGCCACAGACATGCCAGCCCCCCATCAACACCACCACCTCAACTCTCCCCTACTGAACAACCCCCCCCCCCCCCCCCGCAGAAGAGCCCGCCACCCAGTTAACATTCAAATTACATGAGCGGCGATTATCTGGCGAGAATTAGCAGATCCTTAATTAAAACAAGAGCATCATGACCCCTCGAGGCGCTCATTAGGGTAATGGCTGCCGGATGTCGACTACGGCGCTCAGAATTAGCCAAAAGGAAAATTAAGGCGACTCCGGCGGGAGATGTTAGTGGCCTTGTTACCTTGTGGGAGCTAGTAGTGGTGTGGGGCTGGTGGTGGTGGTGGCCGTGTGGGGGGCTGGTAGTGGTGTGGGGGGCTGGTAGTGGTGGTGGTGGCCGTGTGGGGGGCTGGTGGTGGTGTGGGGGGCTGGTGGTGGTGGTGGTGGCCGTGTGGGGGGCTGGTGGTGGTGTGGGGGGCTGGTGGTGGTGGTGGTGGCCGTGTGGGGGGCTGGTGGTGGTGTGGGGGGCTGGTGGTGGTGGCCGTGTGGGGGGCTGGTAGTGGTGTGGGGGGCTGGTGGTGGTGTGGGGGGCTGGTGGTGGTGGCCGTGTGGGGGGCTGGTAGTGGTGTGGGGGGCTGGTGGTGGTGGTGGCCGTGTGGGGGGCTGGTAGTGGTGTGGGGGGCTGGTGGTGGTGGCCGTGTGGGGGGCTGGTAGTGGTGTGGGGTGGTGGTGGTGGTGGTGGCCGTGTGGGGGGCTGGTGGTGGCCGTGTGGGGGGCTGGTAGTGGTGTGGGGGGCTGGTGGTGGTGGCCGTGTGGGGGGCTGGTAGTGGTGTGGGGTGGTGGTGGTGGTGGTGGCCGTGTGGGGGGCTGGTGGTGGTGGCCGTGTGGGGGGCTGGTGGTGGTGGTGGTGGTGGTGGCCGTGTGGGGCTGGTGGTGGTGGTGGTGGCCGTGTGGGGGCTGGTGGTGGTGGCCGTGTGGGGGCTGGTGGTGGTGGTGGCCGTGTGGGGGCTGGTGGTGGTGGTAGTGGTGGTGGCCGTGTGGGGGCTGGTGGTGGTGGCCGTGTGGGGGCTGGTGGTGGTGGTGGCCGTGTGGGGGCTGGTGGTGGTGGTGGCCGTGTGGGGGCTGGTGGTGGTGGTGGCCGTGTGGGGGCTGGTGGTGGTGGTGGCCGTGTGGGGGCTGGTGGTGGTGGTGGCCGTGTGGGGGCTGGTGGTGGTGGTGGCCGTGTGGGGGCTGGTGGTGGTGGTGGCCGTGTGGGGGCTGGTGGTGGTGGTGGCCGTGTGGGGGCTGGTGGTGGTGGTGGCCGTGTGGGGGCTGGTGGTGGTGGTGGCCGTGTGGGGGCTGGTGGTGGTGGTGGCCGTGTGGGGGCTGGTGGTGGTGGTGGCCGTGTGGGGGCTGGTGGTGGTGGCCGTGTGGGGGCTGGTGGTGGTGGTGGTGGTGGCCGTGTGGGGGCTGGTGGTGGTGGTGGTGGTAGCCGTGTGGGGGCTGGTGGTGGTGGCCGTGTGGGGGCTGGTGGTGGTAGTGGTGGTGGCCGTGTGGGGGCTGGTGGTAGTGGTGGTGGCCGTGTGGGGGCTGGTGGTGGTGGCCGTGTGGGGGCTGGTGGTGGTGGCCGTGTGGGGGCTGGTGGTGGTGGCCGTGTGGGGGCTGGTGGTGGTGGCCGTGTGGGGGCTGGTGGTGGTGGTGGTGGTGGCCGTGTGGGGGCTGGTGGTGGTGGTGGTGGTGGCCGTGTGGGGGGCTGGTGGTGGTGGCCGTGTGGGGGCTGGTGGTGGTGGTGGTGGTGGCCGTGTGGGGCTGGTGGTGGTGGCCGTGTGGGGGGCTGGTGGTGGTGGCCGTGTGGGGGCTGGTGGTGGAGGCCGTGTGGGGGGCTGGTGGTAGTGGTGGTGGCCGTGTGGGGGCTGGTGGTGGTGGTGGCCGTGTGGGGGCTGGTGGTGGTTGGTGGTGGTGGTGGTGGTGGCCGTGTGGGGGCTGGTGGTGGTGGTGGTGGTGGCCGTGTGGGGGCTGGTGGTGGTGGCCGTGTGGGGGCTGGTGGTGGTGGTAGTGGTGGTGGCCGTGTGGTGGTGGTGGTGGTGGCCGTGTGGGGGCTGGCGGTGGTGGTGGCCGTGTGGGGGCTGGTGGTGGTGGTGGTGGTGGCCGTGTGGGGGCTGGCGGTGGTGGTGGCCGTGTGGGGGCTGGTGGTGGCGGTGGTGGTGGCCGTGTGGGGGCTGGCGGTGGTGGTGGCCGTGTGGGGGCTGGCGGTGGTGGTGGCCGTGTGGGGGCTGGTGGTGGTGGTGGCCGTGTGGGGGCTGGTGGTGGTGGTGGCCGTGTGGGGGCTGGTGGTGGTGGTGGCCGTGTGGGGGCTGGTGGTGGTGGTGGTGGTGGCCGTGTGGGTGGTGGTGGTGGTGGTGGCCGTGTGGGGGCTGGTGGTGGTGGTGGCCGTGTGGGGGCTGATGGTGGTGGTGGCCGTGTGGGGGCTGGTGGTGGTGGTGGCCGTGTGGGTGGTGGTGGTGGCCGTGGTATATGTGGTACACACACACATACGTACGTACGTGTGTGTGTGTGTGTGTGTGTGTGTGTGTGTGTGTGTGTGTGTGTGTGTGTGAAATACTAACTTATTAGTGCTAATGATAGACTTTTTTGGTCTATGATTGAAGCCATACAATAATGTCTTTCAATCCCTCGCTTCCAACACACACAATCGTCACCAAAATACGAAACCTAATCTAAGCCGAATTATGCATAACCCAACACTCTACAATGTTAATTTATCGAACGACGACTAAGTTGTATAAGGAGCTGTGGATAACGGATTGTGTATGTTAACTATGTAACTGACTTATCAAGGCTATAATCTGCTTAGCTAAATACATATATTATTGAGGTCCAGTTGCTGGACCCATTATGCGTGTGTCATGTGTTCTACTACCCGCCTGCTGGGTACACAGCTGCATTGTTAAACTAGTTTATCAAGAGTTCGATTACCCTATTTAGAAATCTTCGGCCTGAGGTTTAGAAAGACTGTGGAGGTGTCTTTGCAATGGCAAAGACACAATGTCATGACAATGCAATGACCTCCTTTGGGAAATAGTATGGCCTATGTGATTCTGGGTTATTTGCAAGCCCGATATATTGTAATAATTGCCATCATTTCAACGCTGCATCCCACATCAAGAAGGTTTTACAATATAATTGGTGATAGTCTTGAGAGAGAGAGAGAGTGGATAAGTTTCCCCATGTCTAAGTGTTAACTACTCTATGCACATGATGTCTGTGGGATGCTGCAGTCTTTAGCATATTCAGCGTCAACACCGGATGCATATTTCGTCAAACATAACAGATTAATGAGGTCTAGATGCATACTCCAGACTACCCTTCCCCCCCCCAGAGCTGAGAGGCATGAGTTACGAGGAAAGACTATTGAAACTAAGCATTCCACATGGATATTAGAAAGAAGCCTCATCATTATCATTATAATATGGATGTAGGAACGAAGAAAAAACTAGATAATTTTCTTCAAGGAGCGCCCGACCAACCGGGCTGTGGTGGATATGTGGGCCTGCGGGCCGCTCCAAGCAACAGCCTGGTGGACCAAACTCTCACAAGTCAAGCCTGGCCTCGGGTCGGGCTTGGGGAGTAGAAGAACTCCCAGAACCCCATCAAGCAGGTATCAGGTAGTGAAGTGGTGGAGGCGCACACTATACTCATTGTGTGAGTGGCGGTGCCCATGAGCTGAAGTTTAAACCCCACAAACACAGTACCAGTAATAATATTACCTAGATAGTGTTAGAATTTTTTCAAGGGTGATCGCGTTGAATATCCTGGGTCTTATATTCGTGAATTCCACGAAGCAATTTTGGTTATGAATTTTCCAAACACGGAGGCCTCCCTCCCTTCCCCTTCCCTCTCTCATTCCCTCCCTTCCTCTACTTCCCTCCCTTCCCCTCCTTCCTAGTATCTGTACACCAGTTGATTGACAGTAGAGAGGCGGGACCAAAGAGCCAAAGCTCAACTCCCGCAAGCACAAACTAGGTGAATACTCGCCATTTGCCATTTCATTTAACAAAAGTACCCCCCCCCCCCCCCCACCAAAGCCACTACCCCCCCCCCCCCCCCCACCCCTAATTAGAGACCAATTATGCGCCGTATGCCACCTGGCCACAAGGGCCATGAGTGCCAAATCGGCAAGTCGATCGTTTATGACTGAACGGCAATTAAAGATACCGCCAGATAAGACAAGGGTCCCAGAGAGGCCGGCCCGTACCCCAGCATCCGGGCACTGCTTCATCCCCATCAATCACCACCATCACTCCACCAGGAGCTGAAACCTCTGTTCTACTCTACTCTACACACACCGAATATCATAATAGAACATTTGCTATTTTCGTTAAGTTAGGATAGGTCAAGTTAGGATGGGTTAAGTTAGGATGGGTTATGGGTTGGTTTAGAGAGTAGCGATGACGTAGGAGAGTATACATAGTTTTGTCAGGTCTTGGGCCCCGCTTGTTCCATGGCCCCGGGCTTGTCTTGCCTGCAGAAGACATCACGCAGCTTTTTGCAACATTACACGTCTAAACATTCATTCATTTGTTTTAAATCCGGTGAAAAGGTTTTTTTTCACCGGAATTAAATCACCGAAAAGGTTTTTTGAGGTTTTTTTCCTTGGCTTACAAAGCCAAGTCTGAGCAGACTTGCTCAGACTTCACACACACACACACACACACACACACACACACACACACACACACACACACACACACACACACACACACACACACACACACACACACACACCTGTTGATTGACGGTTGAGAGGCGGGACCAAAGAGCCAGAGCTCAACCCCCGCATCACAACTAGGTGAGTACACACACACACACACACACACACACACACACACACACACACACACACACACACACACACACACACACACAAAGAATATCGAGTTGATACTGGCAGGAAAGTTCGGAAAATCCCATAAAATCCCTTTTGTCTATCTGATGGCCAGGGATAACGAATGACTTTTGGCCCTTTTCAGACCATCTTAAACACAAGATCCCACCTTGATTTGGGAGTTATAAAGGGTGAGAATATATGGACGTTTGAGAAAGGTTCAGATGGGGGGGGGAGGAGGGAGGATCATGGGTAGAGGAGATGGGGGGATAGGGTAGAGATGAAGGATGGGAGGGAGATGAGGGGGGGGGAGACGAGGATCGGAGGAAATTTTAGGGACACACAATATTCTGGTGTTTTTTAATCAAACAAACAGCTCGTCTCGTATTATTGACTTCTAAGATAGTTTTTAAGAAATTAACGACCAGATTAATAACTAATTGTCTAATTATTCCTTAGAGGGAACTTAGAGAAAGAACACAATAGTCAACAACTTCCTATTACAAATGTTCCTTACCTCCTTTAACTACGTTTTTTCTAGGCCTATTCACGTTTGTAGGCTTACATCAGTTATTCTTACACACATTGCCACCATCCCTCTTGCCCTCGTGTACGTTACCTATTTTACCCCTGTCCACCTCCCTACCCTATTACCCAACCCTGCCTACCTGCCTACCTTTCACCGGGGTCACATCCCCCCCCCCCCATATAACCATTTACCTTCATTCTATTTAATTCCTTGTCCATTCCTCGTTTTCTTTGAGGCCGTGACCTGTGACCTCGAGGACAACCCCGTCGCTTTAGTGGCTACGACGGTTGGGAGACAGAGAGAGGGGGAGAGAGGGAGAGGGGGAGACAGGGAGAGGGAGGGGGGCGCTAATGTTACCAGAAGTGAAGTAACACATACAGCACTGTACTGCCCCACATTAATACCCACACAGTATATTCATCCATAACAGTACACGTAGAGCAAGACCAAGAACAGTGAGCACCCTACCACCACCACCACCACCACAACACAGCCTGTAAGTACACAGTAACTAACGAGAGAGGGCCCGTGAGAGTATAGGTAGGCCTAATACTGCCTCAGACACAGTAGTTGGGCTTGACTCTGCCCGTGTGTGGGGGTAGATAGCACGATCAGGTGTGGTTGGGGGTGTGAGTGTGGGGGTGTGAGTGTGGGGGTGTGAGTGTGGGGGTGTGTGTGTGGGTGTGAGTGTGGGGGTGAGGGGGAGTGTGAGCGTGGGGGTGTGAGTGTGGGGGTGTGTGCGTGGGAGGCGCCGACAATATCCAGCATTAACATGGGGGTCAAGTGAAATTGTCGACTAAGTTGTGTTCTTAAAAATACAGCCATGCTTTTTCTCCTACATAATACATTACTTAATTTCAGGAGTTGTTAACTTTTTATACGATTACAGACCCCCGTGGAATTCCCAACCCGTCCTCAACTAAAGTCCATTACATCCAGCGGTCGACCCCACAGACGCATTCATAAATTTGTACATGCTGTTCATTCAAAACAGGAATTTTACCAAATATAAATTAATATTATAATATATTAGCATAGTGTGCATATATGGGCATAGGTTAGGTTAGGTGTTTAGGTTCTGTTGGCGATTATTTGTATTTGTAGTACGTGGGTGAAGCATTTATAGCGTTGTGGTTCGAACAAAATCCGTTAGTGAAGCACTTGTTCCGGAAGTGTTCCAACGCCAACAGTTCGAGCAGCCCCCCCTGCAGCACCCACAGCCCCCCCTGCTGCACCCATAGCCCCCCCCCCTGCAGCACCCACAGCCCCCCCCCCTGCAGCACCCACAGCCCCCCCCTGCAGCACCCACAGCCCCCCCCTGCAGCACCCACAGCCCCCCCCCTTGCAGCACCCACAGCCCCCCCTGAAGCACCCACAGCCCCCCCCCCCCTTGCAGCACCCACAGCCCCCCCCCTTGCAGCACCCACAGCCCCCCCCTGAAGCACCCACAGCCCCCCCCCCCTTGCAGCACCCACAGCCCCCCCCTGCAGCACCCACAGCCCCCCCCCCCCCTGCAACACCCACAGCCCCCCCCCCTGCAGCACCCACAGCCTCTCCCCCCCCTGCAGCACCCACAAGCCGTGGCCCACCACACAGCACCCACAGCCCCCCCCCCTGCAGCACCCACAGCCCCCCCCTTGCAGCACCCACAGCCCCCCCCTGCAGCACCCACAGCCCCCCCCCCCTGCAGCACCCACAGCCTCTCCCCCCCCCTGCAGCACCCACAAGCCGTGGCCCACCACACAGCACCCACAGCTCCCCCCCTGCAGCACCCACAGCCCCCCCCCCTTGCAGCACCCACAGCCCCCCCCCCCTTGCAGCACCCACAGCCCCCCCCCTGCAGCACCCACAGCCCCCCCCCCCCTGCAGCACCCACAGCCTCTCCCCCCCCTGCAGCACCCACAAGCCGTGGCCCACCACACAGCATTCACAGGCCCCCCCCCCTGCAGCACCCACAGCCCCCCCCCCTGCAGCACCCACAAGCCGTGGCCCACCACACAGCACTCACAGGTTCCCCCCCCCCCCCCCCTGCAGCACCCACAAGCCGTGGCCCACCACACAGCACTCACAGGTTCCCCCCCCTCCCTGCAGCACCCACAAGCCGTGGCCCACCACACAGCACCCACAGCCCCCCCCCCTGCAGCACCAGGGCGTTTATTTCTTGTTACAGTTAAAAATGAATCACGATTGACCAGTTGAGAGATCACTGACACTGCCCTCAGCTGCTGCTCAAGCGCCTTGTACCTTCAAGTGACACTGCCCTCAGCTGCTGCTCAAGCGCCTTGTACCTTCAAGTGACACTGCCCTCAGCTGCTGCTCAAGCGCCTTGTACCTTCAAGTGACACTGCCCTCAGCTGCTGCTCAAGCGCCTTGTACCTTCAAGTGACACTGCCCTCAGCTGCTGCTCAAGCGCCTTGTACCTTCAAGTGACACTGCCCTCAGCTGCTGCTCAAGCGCCTTGTACCTTCAAGTGACACTCCCCTCAGCTGCTACTACTCATGCTCCTTGTACCTTCAAGTAACACTGCCCTCAGCTGCTGCTCAAGCGCCTTGTACCTTCAAGTGACACTGCCCTCAGCTGCTGCTCAAGCGCCTTGTACCTTCAAGTGACACTGCCCTCAGCTGCTACTACTCAAGCTCCTTGTACCTTCAAGTGACACTGCCCTCAGCTGCTGCTCAAGCGCCTTGTACCTTCAAGTGACACTCCCCTCAGCTGCTACTACTCATGCGCCTTGTACCTTCAAGTGACACTGCCCTCAGCTGCTACTACTCATGCGCCTTGTACCTTCAAGTGACACTGCCCTCAGCTGCTACTCAAGCGCCTTGTACCTTCGACACTCCCCTCAGCTGCTGCTACTCAAGCGCCTTGTACCTTCAAGTGACACTCCCCTCAGCTGCTGCTACTCAAGCGCCTTGTACCTTCAAGTGACACTCCCCTCAGCTGCTGCTACTCAAGCGCCTTGTACCTTCAAGTGACACTGCCCTCAGCTGCTACTCAAGCGCCTTGTACCTTCAAGTGACATTGCCCTCAGCTACTACTCAAGCGCTGAATACCCAACCTCACAGCTCGCATCTTCCCCGTTGTCTTCAAGTGTTACTCCAGCTCTTGGGCCCCAGGTAACACTTTTCCACGCCAGCTGCCATCGTTAAGGTTACTCAGGTGAGTCCAGAGTAACAGCAGGCGTGCCTTAGGGGGTCCATGAGACCCCACCCTAAAGGCCCCCCCAAGAGACCCACCCTAGGGACCCCAAGAGACCCCACCCTAGGGGCCCAAAGGCCCGCCCTAGGGGCCCTCAAGAGACCCCACCCTAGGGGCCCCAAGGCCCGCCCTAGGGGCCCTCCCAAGAGACCCGCCCTAGGGGCCCTCAAGAGACCCACCCTAGGGCCTCAGGAACTAGCAGAAATATCCATAGTATTCAGCATATATGAATTTACCAATGAAACAATTAAAAATATCAATAGATTATTATATATAATGGAGGAGGAGCCGAGCCAGGGGCCCCGAGTCAGGAGGAGCCGAGCCAGGGGCTCCCGAGTCAGGAGCCACACTGGGGAAGGGGCCCTGGACCCTCTATGGGGCCACGGTCATCATCGTATCAATATTAATTAGTAAAGAAAGCCAAATTTACTGTACACAGTCTGTGGGTGGTGGTGGTGGTGGTGGAGGCTGTGGGGGGGGGGGTGATGGTGGTAGCTGTGCTGTTGGTGATGGTGGAGGCTGTGGTTGTGGTGGTGGCTGTGTTGGTGGTGGTGGTGGTGGAGGCTGTGTGGGGGGGGGGGGGAGTGATGGTGGTAGCTGTGCTGTTGGTGATGGTGGAGGCTGTGGTTGTGGTGGTGGCTGTGTTGGTGGTGGTGGTGGAGGCTGTGGTGGTGGTGGTGGTGGAGGCTGTGGTGGTGGTGGTGGTAGTGATAATGGTGGTGGCTGTGATGATGGTGGTGGGGGTGGTGGTGGTGCTAGTGATGGTGGTGGTGCTGGTGATGGTGGTGGTGCTAGTGATGGTGGTGGTGGTGGTGGAGGCTGTGGTGGTGGTGGCTGTGGTGGTGGCTGTGATGGTGGTGGTGGTGGTGCTAGTGATGGTGGTGGTGCTGGTGATGGTGGTGGTGCTAGTGATGGTGGTGGTGGTGGTGGAGGCTGTGGTGGTGGAGGCTGTGGTGGTGGTAGCTGTGGTGCTGGTAGCTGTGGTGATGGCTGTGATGGTGCTGGTGGCTGTGGTGCTGGTGGCTGTGGTGCTGGTGGCTGTGGTGGCTGTGGTGGTGGTGGTGGTGATAGTGGTGGTGGTGGTGATAGTGGTGTTGGTTGTGGTGATCACTGTGTGGCTGCAGTGGGTGCAGCCCTCATGCCAAACATCAACAACAACAACAGCTCTCCAGCTCGCTAGTAACTCATTGCGATTCATGTACCACAGAATTTACAAACAAGAATCCATCAAAGGTGTAAGATGTGCCAGTGTCACATGCTTTACTCGACCAATCAGAGATGATCACCAGCACCTCCCGGCCAGTCATAACCACCCCGGAGTCCGCCTCCTCGCCCAATCACAACCCGGATTGGAATGGAGCATGCGGGCTCCTCATTTTGTGAATTCAAGGAGATTAACTTCATTATCTCGTGACGTATGGAACTAAACCGGCTGAATTCTACCTCTGAAGTCCCAACATTTACTTAATTTGACCTTCTCGACTGTTTGAGACCATTCTTACCTCTTAAACAGCCAACTGGGCCAACACAAGGAGTCGCATCAAGGCCACCATTGTCGACTAATGAGTCCAAACTTGGACCACTTAGCATATTCAAGCTAAAAATTCACATTTTTATGGCATATATTTTTATCATGCAAGTCGAATATTTGCATCTTGTTGGTTCATCTCTGCTCGCTCCCTCACTCTTGATAGCTTGACTCAAATTCCCTCTCCCGATTAAATTAGCTTGTGTGTGTTGAGAGCGATGCTCTTGTGGGTCCAGGGGCTCTTGACCTGACCTCTGACCTCTATAGTGGGGGTGTAGTTACGTCTCTATTACTGTCCTTGGCTGATAGACCAGAGGGAGCCGGTCGGCCGAGCGGACAGCACGCTGGACTTGATCCTGTGGTCCTGGGTTCGATCCCAGGCGCCGGCGAGAAACAATGGGCAGAGTTTCTTTCACCCTATACCCCTGTTACCTAGCAGTAAAATAGGTACCTGGGTGTTAGTCAACTGTCACGGGCTGCTTCCTGGGGGTGGAGGCCTGGTCGAGGACCAGGCCGCGGGGAAACTAAAGCCCCGAAATCATCTCAAGATAACGTCAAGATACGGAGAAGGTAAAATTCTCAAAATACAATTTGTACGATGTTGAAAATTTATTTATATATTGTTAACGGACCTGGTTGTACTTTATGAGCAAAATATTTAACAACGGAGGCGACGTTACTTGGCTTTACCAAGTTCCGAGAAAACTAATGTGTATAATTTCCTTAAACTAGCTGCAATAATGATAAATAATATGTATACCTCTATACATATACATATAATATGGTTATCTCAAGATAACCTGTGGACAGTGTTGAGACACAGAGCTCGTGTGTCCATGTATCCTGTGTTGAGGAGACAGCCTGTAAGCTAAGATCTTCACCCTCATGCCTCTGTTCAACCTCAACCAGGTCACTATACCCTGAACCTCACCAGGTCACTATACCCTGAACCTCACCAGGTCACTATATACCCTGAACCTCACCAGGTCACTATACCCTGAACCTCACCCAGGTCACTATACCCTGAACCTCACCCAGGTCACTATACCCTGAACCTCACCCAGGTCACTATACCCTGAACCTCACCCAGGTCACTATACCCTGAACCTCACCAGGTCACTATACCCTGAACCTCACCAGGTCACTATATACCCTGAACCTCACCAGGTCACTATATACCCTGAACCTCACCAGGTCACTATACCCTGAACCTCACCAGGTCACTATACCCTGAACCTCATCCAGGTCACTATACCCTGAACCTCATCCAGGTCATACCTATTGATGGGGTTTTGGGAGTTGTTCTACTCCCAAGCCCGGCCCGAGGCCAGACTTGACTTGTGAGAGTTTGGTCCACCAGGCTGTTGCTTGGAGCGGCCCGCAGGCCCACATACCCACCACAGCCCGGTTGGTCCGGCACTCTTTGGAGGAAACAATCTAGTTTCCTCTTGAAGATGTCCACGGTTGTTCCGGCAATATTTCTTATACTCGCTGGGAGGGTGTTGAACAACCGTGGACCTCTGATGTTTATACAACGTTCTCTGATTGTTCCTATGGCACCTCTGCTTTTCACTGGCTCTATTCTGCATTTTCTTCCATATCGTTCACTCCAGTACGTTGTTATTTTACTGTGTAGATTTGGTACTTGGCCCTCCAGTATTTTCCACGTGTATATTATTTGATATCTCTCTCGTCTTTTTCTAGTGAGTACATTTGGAGGGCTTTGAGACGATCCCAATAATTTAGGTGCTTTATCGCGTCTATGCGTGCCGTATATGTTCTCTGTATTCCCTCTATTTCAGCAGTCTCTCCTGCTCTGAAGGGGGAAGTGAGTACTGAGCAGTACTCAAGACGTGACAACACAATTGACTTGAAGAGTACAACCATTGTGATGGGATCCCTGGATTAGAAAGTTCTCGTAATCCATCCGATCATTTTTCTGGCTGTCGCAATATTTGCTTGGTTATGCTCCCTAAACGTTAGGTCGTCGGACATCATTATTCCCAAATCCTTTACATGCTGTTTTCCTACTATGGGCAGATTTGATTGTGTTTTGTACTCTGTATTATGTTTAAGGTCCTCATTTTTACTGTACTTGAGTACCTGGAATTTATCACTGTTAAACATCATGTTATTTTCTGATGCCCAGTCGAAAACTTTATTAATATCAGCTTGAAGTTTTTCAATGTCTTCAGCCGAGGTAATTTTCATACTGATTTTTGTGTCATCTGCAAAGGATGATACGAAGCTGTGACTTGTATTTTTGTCTATATCTGATATGAGAATAAGGAAAAGCAGCGGTGCAAGGACTGTACCCTGAGGTACAGAGCTTTTAACTGCGCTTGGACTAGATTTTATATGGTTGACCGTTACTCGCCGAGTCCTGTTTGACAGAAAACTGAGTATCCAGCGTCCTACTTTACCGGTTATTCCCATTTTGTGTGCTATCACTCCATGGTCACGAGTAATGATTGTTTGCTGTTTTGGTATAGGTAGTATTTTTATTAAGGTAAGAGAGTCGATACACACCGATATAACAATAGCATGATGCAGTATGTCAAATGAACAAATCCACAAGAGTTTGCAATTCTTTTAACCCTATTCATGCCACAGTTGACTAAGGCGTGGCTGGGAACGTAGTGTGCATAGGTTCGAACCCTCATCACAGAGGGAGCCGGTCGGCCGAGCAGACAGCACACTGGACTTGTGATCCTGTGGTCCCGGGTTCGATCCCGGGCGCCGGCGAGAAACAATGGGCAGAGTTTCTTTCACCCTATACCCCTGTTACCTAGCAGTAAAATAGGTACCTGGGTGTTAGTCAGCTATCACTGGCTGCTTGCTGGGGGTGGAGGCCTGGTCGAGGACCGGGCCGCGGGTACACTAAAAAGCCCCGAAATCATCTCAAGATAACCTCAAGAAGATGGTCATATTTATCGAAAGCCTTTGCGAAGTCCGTGTATATCACATCAGCATTCAGTTTTTCATCTAATGCCTCAGTGACTTTGTCGTAGTGATCAAGTAGCTGTGAGAGGCACCATCTTCCTGTTTGAAATCCATGTTGGCCTGGGTTGTGAAGGTCATTGGTCTCCATGAAATTGGTGACCTGACTCCTAATCACTCTCAATTTTTTTTATTATGTGCGACGTTAGTGCAACTGGTCTATAATTCTTTGCCAATGCTTTGCTCCCTCCCTTGTGTAGAGGGGCTATGTCTGCTACTTTAAGTGCATCTGGTATCTCCCCCGTGTCCAAGCTCTTCCTCCACACTATACTGAGTGCCTGTGCTATCGGCACTTTCACTTCGATAAATCAAACTTAAATTCATGTGTGCAGTTTATTATCTCGGTAAAGTACAAGTAAGAGGTTGTTGACACTCCTAGTGTGCAATAAGCAGTAAATGTAGTGATTGTATTATTGTTACAACCATTATTATTGTTTCTTCTGGTTTATAATCATTACCATTAAGGGAATGGGAGGCTGACGGGTATTATGGAGTAGAGAGGAAGGGAAAGATCTCCATACCAGCCTCCGGAACCCCCCACCCCCCACACACAGCCCCAGGAGGGGGGGGGGAGGGGGGGAGGGGCAAACAGGAACAATACAGAAGGCGTTATGGACATCAAATACAGAACAGCCCGGCGGCCATTTCTCGGCGGTGGTCGCATTTCAGACGCTCAAAGGCATCACCCTGAGAGCCAACCCGCCACGCTCGAACGGGGGTCCTCGCCCTAATGATCGGGTATCCTAAGAGCGGGAATGCCAGGTCGATGGTGGCGTCCGAAATTGCATTGTGGTCCCCTTGGTCCTGTAGCCGATTTGCACATTAGTGATCGGTCAGTTCCCACACCCACGCCCCGGCGCCCACCCACCCACCCACCCACCCACCATGGGCACGCTATTCACAAAGCCGTGTTTGAGGTTCGGATTTTATTTATGTGTGGGTATTTATGGGATGGTGGGAAGGTGAGGGGGTATATGCTGAGGTATGAGGGATCGGTGAGGGAGAGAGGGGGGGGGGAGGGTGAATGAGGGGTGGGTGAGGACTGTTAGGGGTGGGTATATGTGTGGGTATTTAGTTATGTCTACACACACATGCTTAGGTATATGTACAGATGTGTGAGCCTGAGTACACATAACTAGGCCATTCGGATACACGTAGGCCTATGGGAGTTAAAAGTTCATCTGACTACATATTGTGAATAATTGTATAAGTTTTTACACCGGCACCCACACTACACCCAACACCGGCACCCACACTACACCCAACACCGGCACCCACACTACACCCAACACCGGCACCCACACTACACCCAACACCGGCACCCACACTACACCCAACACCGGCACCCACACTACACCCAACACCGGCACCCACAGCTACACCCAACACCGGCACCCACACTACACCCAACACCGGCACCCACACTACACCCAACACCGGCACCCACACTACACCCAACACCGGCACCCACACTACACCCAACACCGGCACCCACAGCTACACCCAACACCGGCACCCACAGCTACACCCAACACCGGCACCCACAGCTACACCCAACACCGGCACCCACACTACACCCAACACCGGCACCCACACTACACCCAACACCGGCACCCACACTACACCCAACACCGGCACCCACAGCTACACCCAACACCGGCACCCACAGCTACACCCAACACCGGCACCCACAGCTACACCCAACACCGGCACCCACAGCTACAGAAAAAGTCCAAAGGTATGCCACTAGGCTAGTCCCAGAACTAAGAGACATGAGGTACGAGGAAAGGCTGCATGAAATGAACCTAACGTCACTGGAAGATAGGAGAGCTCGGGGAGACATGATCACGACCTACAAAATTCCAACAGGAATCGACAGGGTAGATAAAGATAAATTGCTTAACACGGGGGGGGGGGTTCTCGAACAAGGGAGGACACAGGTGGAAACTGAGTACCCAAATGAGTCACAGGGACGTTAGAAAGAATGTTTTCAGTGTCAGAGTAGTTAACAAGTGGAATGCATTAGGCAGTGATGTGGTGGAGGCTGACTCCATACACAGTTTCAAATGTAGATATGATAGAGCCCAATAGGCTCAGGAATCTGTACACCACTTGATTGACAGTTGAGAGGCGGGACCAAAGAGCCAAAGTTCAACCCCCGCAAGCACAACTAGGCGAGTACACACAACCACTTATTACCATTACCCCTTTACAAAGTGAGGTATACACCCTAACCCTCTGCACTCCAACGAAAAAAGTCCCCGGGTTCGATTCCCTTGGTGGATTGAGACGTTTATGCAAAGTTTTATTTTACTCTGCTAGCTGCCTCTTCTTCACCTAAATGGGTGCCCGGGAGTCATACAACTGTTGTGGGTGGCTTTCTGGGCGAGGACAGTAGTAAACCTCGGTAAACCTCGACATGTCTAACGGCCTTCCTGTTCCAGACATTGGGAAAGGGGGGGGGAGGGCGGGGGAGGAAATCCACCAGTCCCCCCCCAAACACAAATCCCTTACCCCCTCCCACCCTCTCATTCCCCCAACTGCATCACCTTGTCCCCCCTATGTATGATAACTTAACCCCCATCTACATGCCTCCCCTGTACCACCATCACTCAGGCCACCCTTTTTCACCCCTCTGCCCACTTTGTCCTTCCTCCTCCGTCCCCAAACTTCCCTTCCCTCCCCCTCCTGCCCTAGTGTGCCCCCAGCGGTCATCATGAGGTATACAACGACACACACACGCAGTGACACAGTTGAAACAAAGGGACAATGAGAAGCCTTCTATAGTGTACTGTGGAGAGGCCAGTGGAGAAGCCTTCCGGCCTCGCCCTGTCAACAACACACACACACACACACACACACACACACACACACACACACACACACACACACACACACACACACACACACACACACACACGCGCACACACACACACACGCACACACACACAATTCTAAGCCAGCACATCAAGGAACCAACAAGAATGAGAGAAGATGAACCAGCCATGCTCGATCTGATATTTACCCTAAATGAGTGGGATATAAGGGAAGTTAAGATGGAAGCACCCTTGGGAATGAGTGACCACAGTGTATTGAGCTTTGAGTACCTGGTAGAGCTAGGAATTATCTCCCCCAAAACAGAACTAGGAAACAAAAGGCTGGCATACCGAAAGGGGAACTATGAGGAGATGAGAAGTTTCCTAAGGGAAATACCTTGGGACACAGACCTCAGAGCTAAGTCTGTACAAGATATGATGGACAATGTCACCCAAAAGTGTCAGGAGGCAGTAAACAGGTTCATCCCGTCCCAAAGGGAAAAATCCGAGAAGCAAAAAGAATCATCCATGGTATAATAGGGCATGTATGGAAACAAAGGGACTGAACAAAAGGGCGTGGAGGAACTTCCGGAATAACAGAACACCAGAAAGCAGAGAGAGATACCAGAGAACCAGAAATGAGTATGTTAGGGTGAGAAGAGAAGCAGAGAAAAATTATGAAAATGATATAGCAAACAAAGCCAAGACCGAACCAAAGCTACTCCATAGCCACATCAGGAGGAAAACAACAGTGAAAGAACATATAATGAAAATTAGAACAGGCGAGGACAGGTATACAGAGAATGATAAAGAGGTGTGTGAAGAACTCAACAAGAGGTTCCAGGAAGTCTTCACAATAAAACAAGATGAGGTCACTGTGCTAGAAGAAAGGGAGGTAAATCAGGCGTCCTTGGTTCGAAATTATGAGTGAGATGGTCAAGAGACACCTGCTGGATCTGGATGTTAAAAAGGCTGTTGGTCCAGACGGGATCTCGCCATGGGTACTGAAAGAGTGTGCAGAGGCACTTTGCTTGCCACTCTCCATAGTGCATAGTAGGTCACTTGGAGACGGGAAACCTACCAGAAATATGGAAGACGGCGAATGTGGTCATAATATACAAAAAGGGCGACAGGCAAGAGGCGCTGAAGTACAGGCCAGTGTCCTTGACTTGTATACCATGCAAGGTGATGGAGAAGATCGTGAGAAAAAACCTAGTAACACATCTGGAGAGAAGGGACTTCGTGACAAATCGCCAACATGGGTTCAGGGAGGGTAAATCTTGCCTTACAGGCTTGATAGAATTCTACGATCAGGTGACAAAGATTAAGCAAGAGAAGGCTGGGCGGACTGCATTTCCTTGGATTGTCGGAAAGCTTTTGACACAGTACCGCATGCGGCTGGTACATAAGCTGGAGAGACAGGCAGGTGTAGCTGGTAAGGTGTTCCAGCGTATAAGGTAATATCTAAGCAATAGGAAGCAGAGAGTTACGGTGAGGGGTGAGACCTCAGATTGGCATGAAGTCACCAGTCGAGTCCCACAGGGCTCTGTACTCGGTCCTATCTAGTTTCTGATATATGTAAATGATCTCCCGGAGGGTATAGATTCATTTCTCTCAATGTTTGCTGACGATGCCAAAATTATGAAAAGGATTAAAACAGAAGAGGACTGTTTGAGGCTCCAAGAAGACCTAGACAAGCTGAAGGAATGGTCAAACAAATGGTTGTTAGAGTTTAACCCAAGCAAATGTAATGTAATGAAGATAGGTGTAGGGAGCAGGAGGCCAGATACTAGGTATCATCTGGGAGATGAAATTCTTCAAGAGTCAGAGAGAGAAAAGACTTGGGGGTTGACATCACGCCAGACCTGTCCCCTGCAGCACATATCAAGAGGATAACATCTGTGGCATATGCCAGGCTGGCCAACATAAGAACGACATTCAGAAACTAGTGTAAGGAATCATTCAGAACTTTGTATACCACATATGTCAGGGCAATCCTGGAGTATGTAGCCCCAGCATGGAGTCCATATCTAGTCAAGGATAAGACTAAACTGGAAAAGGTTCAAAGCTTTGCCACCAGACTAGTGCCCGAGCTGAGAGGTATGAGCTACGAGGAGATGACTACGGGAATTAAACCTCACTTTGCTGGAAGACAGAAGAGTTAGGGGGGACATGATCACCACATTCAAGATTCTCTAGGGAATTGATAGGGATAGATAAAGGCAGGCCATTTAACAAATGGGGCACACGCACTAGGGGACACAGGTGGAAACTGAGTGCCCAAATGAGCCACAGAGATATTAGAAAGAACTTTTTTTAGTGTCAGAGTGGTTGACAAATGGAATGCATTAGGAAGTGATGTGGTGGAGGGTGACTCCATACACAGTTTCAAGTGTAGATATGATAGAGCCCAGTAGGCTTAGGAACCTGTGCACCTGTTGATTGACGGTTGAGAGGCGGGACCAAAGAGCCAGAGCTCAACCCCTGCAAGCACAATTAGGTGAGTACAATTAGGTGATTAGGTGAGTACACACACAGAGGTGAAGATACATGGAGAGCTAAACTCTTGAAAGTGGCAACAGGGAACTTTGAGCCAACATGTCAGGGAACCCACAAGAATGAGAGGCAATGACGAATCAGCTTGACTCTACCTGATATTCACCTTGAATGAGTCAGAAATAAGGGAAATCAAATTTGAAGCCCCCCCCATAGGAATGAGTGGCCACAGTGTATTGACATTTGAGTATCTGGTAGAGGTAGGGATAACCTATCCAAGGATGGGATCGGAAGTAAAAAAGAGTAAATTACCGAAGAGGAAAATATGACGAGATGAGAAACTTCCTAAGGGGAATACCATGGGAAACAGAACTCGGAGAAAAGACTAATGCTTTTTGCGCTACCGCTCACAGGACGTGCAGGCCCGAAACTCAATCGACTTGAGAATGGTCCAGGACGGACCGAAACGTCGTCGTCCCTTCACCATCTAGTGTGTGGTCTGGTCAACATACTTTAGCCACGTTATTGTGACTCATCGCCCGCTAATGCGTATTAGTGGCTTTAGGTATTGTATGTACTATCTCTATAAATCCAACATTATGTTTGTAAATCATCTATGTATGTACTTCCTGAACAAAAAAATTGAATTTGAGTGGGGTGCACAATAAACTAGCCGCCTCCGGCGGCAACAATCAATGTCACCCAGAAGTGCCAGGACACTGTAGATAGGTTTATCCCCGTCCAAATGGAGAAAAACGAAAAGCAACTGAAGAATCCATGATTCAACCAGGAATGTAAGTTAGCAAAGCAATTGAGTAAAAGAACATGGAGAAACTACAGGAATAACAGAACACCAGAGAGCAGAGAGAGATACCGGAGGGCAAGAAATGAGTACCTCAGAGTGAGGAGAGAAGCAGACATAGTATGAAAATGACATTACGAGTAAAGCCAAGACCCAACCAAAACTGCTCCACAGACACATCAGGAGGAAAACAGCAGTGAAGGAACAAGTGATGAAACTGAGAAAAGGGGAGAATAGATACACAGAGAATGACAAGAAAGTATGTGAGGAACTCTACAAGAGATTCCCGGAGGTCTTCACAAAAGAACGAGAAGAAGCCCCTGCACTAAATGAGGAGCAGGCAAACCAAGCAACCTTGGAGGAATTTGACCTCACCAGTGATGAGGTCAAAAGGAATCTGTTGGCGCTGAATGTGACACAGGCTGTTGAGCCTGACAGAATTTCATCGTGGATACTAAAAGAAGGTGCAGAAGCACTAAGTGTGCC
Source organism: Procambarus clarkii (assembly GCF_040958095.1). Taxonomy (NCBI): domain Eukaryota; kingdom Metazoa; phylum Arthropoda; class Malacostraca; order Decapoda; family Cambaridae; genus Procambarus; species Procambarus clarkii. Next base: position 7,586,097 of record NC_091158.1, read on the forward strand.
ACCCTCTATGGTGTGTAACAGGTGTTATGACCCCCATGTAGCCTGGGTGGAACGAGTCTACCCCAGTGAAAGTTATTCTGCCTTCCGAACCTGATTGAGAGGTCAGAGGAAAGATGTATATATTGAGTAAACATCAGTGAGTAATTTCAGGATACAAGCAGAGGATGGGCGTTGGTAATAAGTGACGTGAAATGACATGTCAATACTTTGGGACGTGAAGTGACGCTAGCAGTAGGTCGTGACCTCACTGGAGTCGCAACTGTCGTCAGAGGTGGTTGTACTTCGTTGATTCTCCCGAAATAAGGAAGAATATAGTTCCCTGTGTTAGTGGTGAAGTGAAGACTACTTGTCTACAAGTGTGAGGAGGCTGTTGGGGACATACACCATTTCTCTGTGATTTTGGTATATTAGAGGTGACCTGCAAGTGAGTGTTGGTCGTGCCTTGGTGAAACTAATTGTTGTGCCTTCAGGAGGTAGAAAGTAAGTAGGCGTTTCTGTTGTGGAGCCTGCCGGGCGACGTTGTGAACTCAAGTCGTGGACTGGAGGAAGCCTTGTGAGGCAGTCCTGGAGCATTTTTGTGGGCGGCCTATGTGAGCGCCATGTTTGAGCTCCAATGAGTGAGTGTCCTCACGTCAGAGATTTCGGCGGTTTGTTTGGGAAGGGGTTGGTGGAGAAACTTCGAGGTTGGAGAAGAAGTTGAAGTAGGAACTTCGAGGCTGGAGAAGAAGTGTATGCTGAACTCTGTGGTAGAGCCGGTCGGCAGGTTGGACAGCATACTGGACTTGTGATCCTGTGGTCCCGGGTTCGATCCCGGGCGCCGGCGAGAAACAATGGGCAGAGTTTCTTTCACCCTATGCCCCTGTTACCTAGCAGTAAAATAGGTACCTGGGTGTTAGCCAGCTGTCACGGGCTGCTTCCTGGGGGTGGAGGCCTGGTCGGGGACCGGGCCGCGGGGACACTAAAGCCCCGAAATCATCTCAAGATAGAGCAGAACTCCATATTCAGGAGTTGATTTCAAGCAGTGTACAGGAGCCACACGTGTCTCTGTGGAATCAGTGGTGAAGCGCCACTGATGTCGGATTAGGACTTCGTTGTGCAGCAGATTGGGAGAACTGCAGAAGTGCCTTTCCTGATATTTTGAGGACCTAGAGATATGTATTAGCGGTGAGTCTCTAGGAGCAGAACAGAGGTTCATGGTGGACACACACAATTGTATAAGGGGAGTACTTGGATGCTTATTGGCATGTAAGATGCAGTGTAAGGTGACAGATTGATTTCTTCTTTTGTTGGGGGATACTTATGTAGATGTTTCTGATGTTTTAGCCCTAAGCTGAGTTTTTTTTTTTTCTTCGGTTTTACTTTTAGGGCTGAGGATACAGTATTGTTGTGACAGGATATCAGCCCCATTAAGTAGTAAGTGGTAAGCCACGAGTTGAGTAGCCACTTGACATGGACAGTTGGTGAAGCCAATTGTCTATATCAATGATAGTGGAATGCTACCTGGTTGTAGCAGTTTAGAGGTACCATCTGGGAGGTGAAATCCTGCAAGAGTCAAATAGAGAGAAAGATCTGGGGGTTGATATCACACCGAACCTGTCCCCAGAGGCCCACATCAAAAGGATATCATCAGCGGCATATGCTAGATTGGCCAACATAAGAACTCCCTTTAGAATCTTGTGTAAGGAATCGTTCAGGACCCAATATACCACTTATGTCAGACCAATCCAGGAATATGCAGCTCCAGTCTGGAGTCCATACTTAGTTAAACACAAGATAAAGTTAGAGAAGATTCAGCGGTATGCCACCAGACTCGTCCAGGAACTGAGAGGTATGAGCTACGAGGAAAGGCTAAAGGAGCTGAACCTCACGCTCTGGAAACCAGAAGAGTAAAGGGAGACATGATAACCACCTACAAAATTTTCAGGGGAATTGACAGGGTGGACAAAGACAAACTCTCTAGCACGGGTGGAACACGAACAAGGGGACACAGGTGGAAACTTAGTATCCAGATGAGCCACAGAGACATTAGAAAGAATTTTTTCAATGTCTAGAGTAGTTAACAGATGGAATGCACTAGGAAGTGATGTGGTGGAGGCTGACTCCATACACAGTTTCTAATGTAGATATGATAGAGCCCAGTAGGCTCAGAAATCTGTACACCAGTTGATTGACGGTTGAGAGGCGGAACCAAAGAGCCAAAGCTCAACCCCTGCAATCACTATTAGGTGAGTACACATAGATGTGGGCCTGATAGCCGAATGGACAGCGCTCTGAACTCGTAATCCTAGAGTCCGGGTTCGATTCCCTGTGATGACAGAAACAAAATGGGCAGAGCTTCTTTCACCCTGATGCCCCTGTTACCTGGCAATAAATAGGTTCCTGGGAGTTAAACAGGTATTACGGGCTGCTTCCTGGGTGTGTGTATGTGGGGGGGGGGGTAAATTAGTTAGTAATAGTTGATTGATTGACAGTTGAGAGGAGGGCCGAATGAGCAGAGCTGAACCCCCGCAAGCACAACTAGGTGAAGTACAGGCTTCTACCACAGCCACAATGTATGCATCTATAAATTGAGCTTGTAAAATCATCTTAATGACCTTCAGTGGTTAAGTGTTTAATATCAAACTAGTTTCTATAGAAGTTATCTTACCCTGTCAAAGTAGGAGAGACATAGTTGTATGTATATAGGTACATATGTGTAGGTACAAGTGTGTATATATGTATATGTGTGTGTGTTTTTGAATACAGGGTATGTGTAAGCTAGTCAGAATTGCATTTCTCCTTTGTAAACGCACATTAACGACGCAATGTAAAAAAGACAGCTCGAACACCGTTTATGTAGAACAGACGTAAATATGTGTATTTATGTATGTAGGTTATATTAGCATTTTAATAGGACTACAATAACCTTCTGTGGTTGATTGTTCAATAAACCCTGAACTACTATGTTTAACACATCTCTAACCCTGTCCATGGAGGACAGAAGAAAATGTATATATGCTGGTTAGCATTGTAAATGTGTGGCCACGTCTGTGGTAGATAATAATAATAATAATAATAATAATAATAATAATAATAATAATAATAATAAAAACAGCCAGGTAAAAATATACAATTCTTCCCTCGGTGACTTTTTAAAATTATAATTGATTTCCAGTACTCGTATATGGATAGATTATCTGTAATAGGAAAGCTAAAAGTAGTATAAAATTTATCTTAATTATTAATGAATAATTAATGGTAATAATTAATAGGAAATCATTGATATAAAAATATGTTCATGGCTCTAGTGACATCTGGCAGCTCCTGCTGCTCTAGATGACATTAATGAAGAAAATCCCTGGCCGGCTGGGACCTGGCCGGCTGGGACCTGGCCGGCTGGGACCTGGCCGGCTGGGGCCTGGCCGGCTGGGACCTGGCCGGCTGGGGCCTGGCCTGCTGGGGCCTGGCCGGCTGGGACCTGGCCGGCTGGGACCTGGCCGGCTGGGACCTGGCCGGGATCCCTCCCTGGCCAGCTGGGACTTGGCCGGCTGGGACCTGGCCGGCTGGGACCTGGCCGGCTGGGACCTGGCCGGGATCCCTCCCTGGCCAGCTGGGACTTGGCCGGCTGGGACCTGGCCGGCTGGGACCTGGCCGGCTGGGACCTGGCCAGCTGGGACCTGGCCGGGATCCCTCCCTGGCCAGCTGGGACCTGGCCAGCTGGGACCTGGCCGGCTGGGGCCTGGCCGGCTGGGACCTGGCCGGCTGGGACCTGGCCGGCTGGGACCTGGCCGGGATCCCTCCCTGGCCAGCTGGGACCTGGCCAGCTGGGACCTGGCCGGCTGGGACCTGGCCGGCTGGGACCTGGCCAGCTGGGACCTGGCCGGGATCCCTCCCTGGCCAGCTGGGACCTGGCCAGCTGGGGCCTGGCCGGCTGGGGCCTGGCCGGCTGGGACCTGGCCGGCTGGGACCTGGCTGGGATCCCTCCCTGGCCAGCTGGGACCTGGCCAGCTGGGACCTGGCCGGGATCCCTCCCTGGCCAGCTGGGACCTGGCCAGCTGGGACCTGGCCAGCTGGGACCTGGCCAGCTGGGGCCTGACCGGCTGGGACCTGGCCGGGATCCCTCCCTGGCCAGCTGGGACCTGGCCAGCTGGAACCTGACCGGCTGGGACCTGGCCGGGATCCCTCCCTGGCCAGCTGGGACCTGACCGGCTGGGACCTGACCGGCTGGTCGACGACGACGACCCAGCACTGGGAAAGGATACGAGCGCGAGCTGGGGCAGAACGTCGGAGGGTAGCAACAGTCCCCCACCAGCCCAGTCACTTCGGGTATCGAACGCCAACCTGCAGGAAGCGAAGCCATCCTTTACCATCCCAAACTAAAACCCCCATTTGGAAACCCGGCCATTGCCACAACCAATCACCTAGTGTAGTCACAGTGGTAACCCTCACCGCTGTAACTAATTTAACACGCCCAACGCATCTACTAACCAAAGTAGGCCTAGAACACCTAAATGAAGACAAAAGAAAAAAAATATTATTTTAGGCATTGCTTTGAAGCACTTGGACTAGAAGGTGGTGAATTACGAAGCAATAAGATGCTTATCTAACATACTAAGAAGGTTAGGTAAGGTCGGTGTTTTCTATGAAGCTTTTCAAGGTCAACTAAAATATTCACAATAAATTAGTATGTCACATATGCACTTATTTAATAAGTCAATAATGACTGTATGAAAGTGCGAGAACGGGTTGAGCTGCGAGCCTCTCCTCTTGTAGGTCAGCCATATTAAGACATGTCGGTACCTGAATACACCGTGACACCCCTCCCCTACCCCATGACAACCCCCCCCCCCTACCCCATGACAACCCCCCCCCCTACCCCATGACACCCCCCCTACCCCATTACACCCTCCCCCAACCGGGCGATTTTCATGAAGTTTGAAATATTGATCGTGTTATCCGTAGACTCGTTTAATAATTTCAGATCATTATATCTCTGTATGACTAACCATCCTGCGAGATGGGGACTTGTATTACCACTGCTACCTTATTCAATCTTGTGTTGTTGATATCCTCAAAATGCATCCGGAGTCTGCCAGTGCAGACCGCTAATCACATGCCTCTGTATGACTAACCATCCTGTGTGATGGGGATTTTATAGCATCACCTAGTTAGCTTTTTTGACACACTGTACTCCACTTCATATAGTCTAGGGTAGCTGCACTAATGCAGATGTACCTAATATGTTAATAAAAAAAAAAAAAAATTATATAATAATTTATATGAGACAGGGGAAAGGTGGAAGGGAACTATCAGGAGAAAGCGCCAAGCCATTAGACTATATAGCCCTTGGAAAGAGTCAGGATAAGAATTTGGGATGGGACGGAGGGAAGGAATGGTGCCCAACCACTTGAACGGTCGGGGATTGACCTGCATGAAGCGAGACCGTCGCTCTACCGTCTAGATGGACTGGAGAGGGGGAGAGGGTTGAAAGGGGAAGGATAGGGATAAGGGGGGATGTTGGTGGATCAGGGGACATTGGGAGAGAAATGAAAATGGGAGTGGGACACTGGAAGAGAAAGAGGTGAGGAGATAGACACGAAGGAACAGCCGGGTAACACTCCCAAGCCATACAGGAGAATCCTGTAATCCTCCTGTAATCCATACAGGAGAATCCTGTAATCCTCCTGTAATCCATACAGGAGAATCCTGTAATCCTCCTGTAATCCATACAGGAGAATGTTCACTTGTCTTTCCAAGGATGGAGGCCAGACATTTGGAGCTAGGCTTATCAAATTTTTCAAGATGATACATGGGGGGTATGGGAGTGTCATAAGCTAGTCGGAGTCGGCCTCACTGTCACCCTTTAAGATGCATCTGGTACATGTATTAGTATATATCACCAGTCATTATGTATTGATCGGTGCAAGACCTATGAGCCAGTGGGAAGGTGATGCATTTGTGGTTCAAGTTCAAGTATGTTTATTGAGATAAGCAATAAATACATCTCAAAGGGATAGAGTAGCTTAGGCTATTTCTACCCCCCTTTTAACTTTCCCGAGATCAGTGCATAATGTTTTGCAATTATTCAGCCAGCAGGTAGCCAGTGGCAGAATTGTCATGGGATCAGTATTTTTTTTTTTTTTGAGATATATACAAGAGTTGTTACATTCTTGTACAGCCACTAGTACGCGTAGCGTTTCGGGCAAGTCCCTGGAATACGATCCCCTGCCGCGAAGAATCGTTTTTACAACCAAGTACACATTTTACTGTTGCGTTAAACAGAGGCTACAGTTAAGGAATTGCGCCCAGTAAATCCTCCCCGGCCAGGATACGAACCCATGACATAGCGCTCGCGGAACGCCAGGCGAGTGTCTTACCACTAACACCACGGAGACTGCATGTAACCAAGACGTGCAGGTCTCTCTTGAACTGTGGTAATCCTGACCCAACCCTGTTGTGCTTGTACCCCCATAAAGGAATTAGGGAGCGAGGATTGATGAGTATCTATCTCCATCTATCTCCGATAGCCCCCAAGCATCTCACCTCCAACTTCGAATAAACAAAAAGATATTCTGATGTATAGATACACTTGGGGTGGTCCCTGGCACTGCCCATGTACCCTCTTGGGGTGGTCCCTGGCACTGCCCATGTACCCTCTTGGGGTGGTCCCTGGCACTGCCCATGTACCCTCTTGGGGTGGTCCCTGGCACTGCCCATGTACCCTCTTGGGGTGGTCCCTGGCACTGCCTATGTACCCTCTTGGGGTGGTCCCTGGCACTGCCCATGTACCCTCTTGGGGTGGTCCCTGGCACTGCCCATGTACCCTCTTGGGGTGGTCCCTGGCACTGCCCATGTACCCTCCCCTCGTCCTCCCTATACTCGCCTCTCCCGCTCCTCCACTCACCCTTACCCTCATCCTCCTTCCCCCTGGCACTGCCCATGTACCCTCCCCTCGTCCTCCCTATACTCGCCTCTCCCGCTCCTCCACTCACCCTGACCCTCATCCTCCTTCCCCCTATGTAACCCCCCTGCCTCCCCCTCCTAAAACCCCGCATCTGCTTAACCCCCCTCTTTCCTTTCATAAAATATAATATTAAGGAGTAATGAAAGTAGTGTGTGTGTGTTTTTAAGGAAATAAATTTCTCTGATTATTCAGATAAAAAATTATGAGAAAAATTATTTAGATTATTAGAAAAAAGTCTTTTACCTGACGTCTCCACCAATACTTCGTATTTCACAAGAATTGAATTCGTAAGAATCGGACAGGCGGCGCGAAAAATTAATATTTCTTAAATCATTTAACTTATGCTTACCTTGACCAGTCTATGTCTGTCACGAACCCCAGACCATTTTCCCTACAACTTTGAGTAACGCTAGCCCTAAGCATCTGACCTTCGAAAAGACAAAACACATTGTTATACTTACATATTTGAAATGTTAAATATTTGTTAAATTGACTATTTCCACCTCTCTCTCTCTCCCCTCTCTCCCTCCCTCTCTCTCTCTCTCTCTCTCTCTCTCTCTCTCTCTCTCTCTCTCTCTCTCTCTCTCTCTCTCTCTCTCTCTCTCTGTCTGTCTCTGCTTCTCTCTCTCTCACTCCCCCCCCGTCCCCTCCCCCTCTCGTCATCTTGGCCTCGTGTCCAAGCAGGCAGCTCCCGCCGTGGCAAGAAACAGCCGTCGTGGCCCCAGGGGTCACCTCCACAGTTGCCCCAAATCAACTATTGTAAGGCTCAAATGTCGCAAGGTCGTATTCATAGCGGTGGTGGGGGCGGCGAGGGAGCCAGTCACCGCCCGAGACGACCCCATGCTTAAGCCTGTGCTGGTGTGATTGGCTCAAAGGATCATTCAATCTCCCTCCTCAAGCAGTGTTTGTTGATGGTAATGTACACCAATATCAACCAGTTACATCTAACAAAAAAAAAAAAAATAATAATAATATTAGTTTTATTTTGGCTTTGTGGTGGCAAGTTTGTGACTTGGCGAATTATCTAGACAGCTGCTGCGCTCAATGTTGGATGTGTTCCATGTTGTGTTGACGGGTTGACGGTGTGGCGATTGTAGACGGCAGAGCAACAGTCGGTAACTGGAAAGGGGGGGGGGTACTGTAATGACCTTAATTGTTTGTAAAGTGGTAAACCATGGTATGGTTAATGGCATCTCTTAGCTGGCGTATCATGCCTTTACTCATGTACTCATTCTAACGCGCTAGTTCACAAATCACTTCAACTTCCTCTTTACCTCTTTACATCTCTCCTCTCTTCCCTTCTATCTCTCCATCTCCCTCTCTTCCCTTCTATCTCTCCATCTCCCTCTCTCTACCTTCCCTCTTTCCCTGAAGTGCACCTGACACACTAACACCATCTTATTTCACAACTCACAACAAAAGAATCACCTCAGTGAGGTGATTCTTAATAATACTCACTGATTAGTATTAAAGTATGATAATTAGGATGATCTTACATGCCCCATGATGAAAAACATCTCTATCCTCTCCCCCCAGTCCATCACCCTTCCGCAAACATTATCCTCTTCCATCCGTATCAACCATTTATTTGACCTCACAAACTTCCCCTTTCTCTCCCCATTTCAACATACCTTACCTTCACCTCCCAGCGAACATTCCAGAACTATGCTCCCTTACCCTACAATATATTTCCCTCCCACCCTTACCCTACCTCACCCTTTTTCCGGTTAATGGGGTGTGTGGGTATTTCATCACAAGCTTGTCCCTAATCGTCTTCATGTGCGACTGTTCCTGCTTGCTTGCTGGCTTGCTTGCTGGCTTGCTTGCTGGCTTGCTTGCTGGCTTGCTTGCTGGCTTGCTTGCTGGCTTGCTTGCTGGCTTGCTTGGAGCTCTGGTCATGACCGGTTTTTGACAATCATATTTTTTTGTTTAGCATATACCCGTTGACTGGACACCGACAGCCTATACTATTTTGGTCACTTAAACATATATCCTCTTAATATATCCTAAATTTACTTGTCCATATCACTTTTTTTTAAGCTGCGATCTCTTATTGACAGCCCCGTCCTGTGTGCCTGTCAATAAGAGATAGTTCCATTTACAGGTTCGTAACCATGTGTAACTATATGATGTAGTATATTAAAAACTTGTGAAATAGGTGTTTAAATCTATAAATTTAGACCTATTGCCATAGGCAAGATCGTCTGGTTTGTGTGGCAGTGAATATTAGCAGCATTTTTTTTTTGTAATTTTGCCCCGAGGGGCGAGATGATTGGGCAGCGCCACTCATCGTATGAGTGGTCATACAGGATGAGTATGCCATCATGTGGGTCATATGGTGGCAGTGGTTAATTAATAAGTTCTTTGTGTGTAGCATTTCCTTAGGGAAGGTACCACTAGGTCCAGAGTGCAACCACCAATGGTACACCATATTTCAGTTCGTATTACATTGCATCTAAATTACCAGTGTTACAGTAACTTGTATCATCAAGGTTTGACCTCAGTAAAGTGTTGCCAAGTGTAACCAGTAGGAAGTGTTGCTCAGTATTAATCAGTATCGTCTAGGGTTAATATAATCATGTGTTACACAGGGAGAGGGAGGGAAGGGGGTGGGGAGAGAGAGTGAGCAAGCGTGAGTGTGTGTACTCACCTAGTTGTACTCACCTAGTTATGTTTGCGGGGGTTGAGCTCTGGCTCTTTGGTCCCGCCTCTCAACCGTCAATCAACAGGTGTACAGATTCCTGAGCCTATCGGGCTCTGTCATATCTACACTTGAAACTGTGTATGGAGTCAGCCTCCACCACATCACCCCCTAATGCATTCCATTTGTCAACCACTCTGACACTAAAAAAGTTCTTTCTAATATCTCTGTGGCTCATTTGGGCACTCAGTTTCCACCTGTGTCCCCTTGTGCGTGTTCCCCTTGTGTTAAATAGACTGTCTTTATCTACCCTATCAATCCCCTTCAGAATCTTGAATGTGGTGATCATGTCCCCCCTAACTCTTCTGTCTTCCAGCGAAGTGAGGTTTAATTCCCGTAGTCTCTCCTCGTAGCTCATACCTCTCAGCTCGGGTACTAGTCTGGTGGCAAACCTTTGAACCTTTTCCAGTTTAGTCTTATCCTTGACTAGATATGGACTCCATGCTGGGGCTGCATACTCCAGGATTGGCCTGACATATGTGGTATACAAAGTTCTGAATGATTCTTTACACAAGTTTCTGAATGCCGTTCGTATGTTGGCCAGCCTGGCATATGCCGCTGATGTTATCCGCTTGATATGTGCTGCAGGAGACAGGTCTGGCGTGATATCAACCCCCAAGTCTTTTTCCTTCTCTGACTCCTGAAGAATTTCCTCTCCCAGATGATACCTTGTATCTGGCCTCCTGCTCCCTACACCTATCTTCATTACATTACATTTGGTTGGGTTAAACTCTAACAACCATTTGTTCGACCATTCCTTCAGCTTGTCTAGGTCTTCTTGAAGCCTCAAACAGTCCTCTTCTGTTTTAATCCTTCTCATAATTTTAGCATCGTCCGCAAACATTGAGAGAAATGAATCGATACCCTCCGGGAGATCATTTACATATATCAGAAACAAGATAGGACCGAGTACAGAGCCCTGTGGGACTCCACTGGTGACTTCACGCCAATCGGAGGTCTCACCCCTCACCGTAACTCTCTGCTTCCTATTGCTTAGATACTCCCTTATCCACTGGAGCACCTTACCAGCTACACCTGCCTGTCTCTCCAGCTTATGTACCTTATGTTGTGTGTGTGTGTGTGTGTGTGTGTGTGTGTGTGTGTGTGTATACTCACCTATTTGCGCTTGCGGGGGTTGAGCTCTGGCTCTTTGGCCCCGCCTCTCAACTGTCAATCAACTGGTGTACAGATTCCTGAGCCTACTGGGCTCTATCATATCTACATTTGAAACTGTGTATGGAGTCAGCCTCCACCACATCACTGCCTAATGCATTCCACCTGTTAACTACTCTAACAATTAAAAAGTGCCTTCTAACGTCCCTGTGGCTCATGTGGGTACTCAGTTTCCACCTGTGTCCCTTTGTTCGCGTACCACCAGTGTTGAATAGTTTATCCTTGTCTATCCTGTCAATTCCCCTGAAAATTTTGTAGGAAGTGATCATGTCTTCCCTCACTGTTCTGTCTTCCAGTGTCGTAAGGTGCATTTCCCGCAGCCTTTCCTCGTAACTCATGCCTCTTAGTTCTGGGACTAGTCTAGTGGCATACCTCTGAACTTTTTCCAGCTTCGTCTTGTGCTTGACAAGGTTCGGGCTCCATGCTGGGGCCACATACTCCAGGATTGGTCGTACGTATATGGTACACAAGATTACAAGATTCTGAACGATTCCTTACAGAGGTTCCTGAAAGCTGTTCTGATGTTAGCCAGCCTCGCATATGCCTCGCATCAGACGTAATTCTTTTTATATGGGCTTCAGGAGACAGGTTTGGTGTGATATCAATTCCTAGATCTTTCTCTCTTTCCGTTTCATTAAGTACTTCATCTATTCTGTATCTGGCCTCATGTTTCCACCGCCTAGTTTCATTACTTTGCATTTACTCGGGTTAAACTTTAGCAGCCATTTGTTGGACCATTCATTCAGTCTGTCTAGGTCATCTTGTAGCCTCCTACTATCATCCTCAGTTTCAATCCTCCTCAAAATTTTTCCATCATCGGCAAACATTGAGAGAAACAATTCTATACCCTCTGGGAGATCATTTACATACATCAGAAACAGAATTGGTCCAAGGACTGACCCCTGCGGGACTCCACTAGTGACATCACGCCAATCCGAGACCTCACCCCTCACAGTGACTCGTTGTCTTCTGTTGCTTAGGTACTCCCTTATCCAATGGAGTACCTTCCCTTTCACTCCAGCCTGCATCTCCAGCTTTTTCACTAGCCTCTTGTGTGGTACTGTATCAAAGGCTTTCTGACAATCCAAAAATATGCAGCCTGCCCACCCCTCTCTTTGTTGCCTGGTCGTAGAATTCAATTAGCCCTGTGAGGCAGGACTTGCCATCCCTGAACCCATGTTGATGCTGTTACAAAGTTCTTTCGCTCCAGATGTTCCACTAGCTTTCTTCGCACAATCTTCTCCATCAGCTTGCATGGTATGCAGCTTACGGACACTGGCCTGTAGTTCAGTGCCTCCTGTCTATCCCCTTTTTTGTATATCGGGACTACATTAGCTGCCTTCCAAATTTCTGGCAGTTTCCCTGTTGCCAGTGATTTGTTATACACTATGGAGAATGGCAGGCACAGTTCTTCTGCTCCTTCCTTTAGTATCCAAGGGGAGATTCCATCTGGGCCTATAGCCTTTGTCACAGCCAACTCTAGTAAACACTTCTTTACTTCCCCACTGGTAATCTCAAACTCTTCCAGTGGTTCCTGGTTAGCTATTCCCTCTCTTATCTCTGGAATCTCTCCTTGCTCTAAGGTGAAGACCTTATAAAATTTCTTATTCAGTTTCTCACACACTTCCTTGTCGTTTGTAGTGAATCCTTCTGCCCCCCTATCCTTATATTCATTACCTGTTCCTTTACTGTTGTTTTTCTCCTGATGTGGCTGTGCAGCAATTTAGGTTGAGTCTTTGCCTTGCTTGCGATGTCATTTTCGTATTGTCTTTCTGCCTCTTTTCTCATCCTGACATATTCATTCCTGGCACTCTGATATCTTTCTCTGCTGTACTCACCTAGTTGTACTCACCTAGTTGTGTTTGCAGGGGTTGAGCTCTGGCTCTTTGGTCCCGCCTCTCAACCGTCAATCAACAGGTGTACAGATTCCTGAGCCTATTGGGCTCTGTGTGAGTGTGTATGAGTGTGTGTAAAGAATAACTGAACCATTCATTATCTTAGTATTCCCACACGCCTGGCCCCAAGAAGAGTAGTGCGAGTAGTAGTAGTAGTAGTAGTAGTAGTAGTAGTAGTAGTAGTAGTAGTAGTAGTACGAGTAGTAGTAGTTTGAGGATCAGCAACAACAAGGGTATTGCAAATTGGGTTGAGTTGTCCGGTGCCATATTTGGAGGATTGACCCTTCACACAATACGACCCTCGGCCTCCCCCCCTCAAGGAAGATGGCACACACACGCGTGTGTGTGTGTGTGTGTGTGTGTGTGTGTGTGTGTGTGTGTGTTGAAGGTGAGGTGGGGGGGGGGGGGGAGGGGAGCCAGGTCACGCCCTCTCCTCGCTAGGTTAAGAGCCATTACCGGTGTCTTGGCCCCGAGCACCAGTCTGACTCTTACTCAAGTGACTCACCATTTGCAACTTTGTTTCTTTCCCTCCTCCTCCACCTGCCCCCCCCCCTTTCCACTTTGTTGATCCCCCCTCTTTCTTCCTTGCTCCTTTCTCGTCTTCATTTTTTTTGTTTAGGTTTATTGCTCAATTTTTTTTCGTATTTAGTTGAAGTTACAGAAATATCCGCAACAGTTTATTCCAAAATGCTTTCGTTTTTCCTTCGTCTCTTCCTTCGTCTCTTTCTATTCCCCCTTTTTTTTATTTTTATGTCTTCCTCCTCCACGTTCATCTTCCCTCTTCTCTCCCTCTTCGCTCCCTCTTCGCTCCCTCTTCGCTCCCTCTTCGCTCCCTCTTCTCTCCCTCTTCTCTCCCTCTTCTCTCCCTCTTCTCTCCCTCCTCGCTCCTCTAACTAGTTAACTGTTGTACCACTTGCACAGTTATTTCTTGACCACCTCTTGACATGACACACATACATCCACATACTCTGTGCATGTATGTATGTATGTATGTATGTATGTATGTATGTATGTATGTATGTATGTATGTATGTCTCTCTCTGTCAGACACAGTCTATCTGTGTGTGTGTGTGTGTGTGTGTGTGTGTCTGTGTCTGTGTGTGTGTGTGTGTGTGTGTGTGTGTGTGTGTGTGTGTGTGTGTGTGTGCGTGCGTGCGTGCGTGCGTGCGTGCGTGCGTCTCTGCGTCTCTCTCTCTTTTTCTTTCTTTCTCTGTCTGTCTGTCTGTCTGTTTGTCTGTCTGTCTACTTTCTTCTTTCTTCTCCCTTGCACTTGGATCCGTCTTCTGCTTGCAACAGGTGAAAATGTCAAACCATTTACAACTCTAATTATCCTTTGCGCGCTCTATCCTACCCCCATCCTCTCTTTCTTTGTTCTCTCCTTTTCTATCCACTTTCCTTTAGCTATCTTCCCTCCCCAATCCTGCTCCTCTTCCTCTCTCCTTCTCAGGAGGAGGAGGAGGAGGAAGAATTATCAATGTATCTACTACCATACGAACTAAATTTTCTCTCGTCCTCCTCCTTTGCCTCTTCCTACCTACACTCCCCCTGTCGCCCCATTCATTTTCTCCCATCAGCCTCTTCTCCCACCACCTCCGCCCTATTTTAACCCCTCTTCCCTGCCCTACTCTCACCTCCCCCCATCTCCTCTCTCTGCCAGGGACGAGGGGTCAGGGACGAGGGGTCAGGGACGAGGGTCATTCAGAAGCTGCCAGTGCTCAAGGGGACCCCCACGGTGGGTCTAGCTCTAGTTAGTCTCTCTCTCCCCTCTCCTCTCCTCTCCTCTCCTCTCCTCTCCCTCCCTCTCTCTCTCTCTCTCTCTCTCTCTCTCTCCTCTCTCTCCTCTCCTCTCCTCTCCTCTCCCTCTCCTCTCCCTCTCTCTCTCCCTCTCTCTCTCTCCCTCTCTCTCTCTCCCTCTCTCTCTCTCCCTCTCTCTCTCTCCCTCTCTCTCTCTCCCCTCTCTCTCTCTCTCTCTCTCTCTCTCTCTCTCTCTCTCTCTCTCTCTCTCTCTCTCTCTCTCTCTCTCTCTCTCTCTCTCTCGTCCTAGCTTAGTTTCCGCGTAATCTAATAATGGTTAGCCATGTATCTTGCCACTGTGCTTTTAAGCCATAAAACCATATACTCGCGCCTGCCAAGACATCAGGGTGATGGAGTGTCTTAAGTCTAAGTGTCTATGTCTGCCTGCCTTCCTCTCGTCTATTTAATACAGTTTGCATATATAGAATTTGAATAAATAAAGCCATATCTGCTATAGCCGTCTTCCAGATGGCATGTGTGTAATTGTACACACATGCCATCCGCCACATCCGCCAAATTGTTTTTATTCGCCAGCTCCTAGCGCCCAAGAGGCTCCTAGCGCCCAAGAGGCTCCTAGCGCCCAAGAGGCTCCTGGTGCCCAAGAGGCTCCTAGCGCCCAAGAGGCTCCTGGCGCCCAAGAGGCTCCTAGCGCCCAAGAGGCTCCTGGCGCCCAAGAGGCTCCTAGCGCCCAAGAGGCTCCTGGCGCCCAAGAGGCTCCTAGCGCCCAAAAGGCTCCTGGCGCCCAAGAGGCTCCTGGCGCCCAAGAGGCTCCTAGCGCCCAAGAGGCTCCTAGCGCCCAAGAGGCTCCTGGCGCCCAAGAGGCTCCTACCGCCCAAGAGGCTCCTGGCGCCCAAGAGGCTCCTAGCGCCCAAGAGGCTCCTAGCGCCCAAGAGGCTCCTGGCGCCCAAGAGGCTCATGGCGCCCAAGAGGCTCCTAGCGCCCAAGAGGCTCCTAGCGCCCAAGAGGCTCCTGGCGCCCAAGAGGCTCCTAGCGCCCAAGAGGCTCCTAGCGCCCAAGAGGCTCCTGGCGCCCAAGAGGCTCCTGGCGCCCAAGAGGCTCCTAGCGCCCAAGAGGCTCCTGGCGCCCAAGAGGCTCCTAGCGCCCAAGAGGCTCCTAGCGCCCAAGAGGCTCCTGGCGCCCAAGAGGCTCCTAGCGCCCAAGAGGCTCCTAGCGCCCAAGAGGCTCCTGGCGCCCAAGAGGCTCCTGGCGCCCAAGAGGCTCCTAGCGCCCAAGAGGCTCCTAGCGCCCAAGAGGCTCCTAGCGCCCAAGAGGCTCCTAGCGCCCAAGAGGCTCCTGGCGCCCAAGAGGCTCCTAGCGCCCAAGAGGCTCCTAGCGCCCAATAGTCTCCTGGCGCCCAAGAGGCTCCTGGCGCCCAAGAGGCTCATGGCGCCCAAGAGGCTCCTGGCGCCCAAGAGGCTCCTGGCGCCCAAGAGGCTCCTGGCGCCCAAGGGACTCCTGGCGCCCAAGAGGCTCCTGGCGCCCAGAGGCTCCTGGCGCCCAGAGGCTCCTGGCGCCCAGAGGCTCCTGGCGCCCAGAGGCTCCTGGCGCCCAGAGGCTCCTGGCGCCCAGAGGCTCCTGGCGCCCAAGAGGCTCCTGGCGCCCAGAGGCTCCTGGCGCCCAGAGGCTCCTGGCGCCCAAGAGGCTCCTAGCGCCCCCCAGTGGCTCCTAGCGCCCCCCAGTGGCTCCTAGCGCCCCCCAGTGGCTCCTAGCGCCCCCCCAGTGGCTCCTAGCGCCCCCCAGTGGCTCCTAGCGCCCCCCCAGTGGCTCCTAGCGCCCCCCAGTGGCTCCTAGCGCCCCCCAGTGGCTCCTATCGCCCCCCAGTGGCTCCTAGCGCCCCCCAGTGGCTCCTAGCGCCCCCCAGTGACTCCTAGCGCCCCCAGTGGCTCCTAGCGCCCCCCAGTGGCTCCTAGCGCCCCCCAGTGGCTCCTAGCGCCCCCCAGTGGCTCCTAGCGCCCAGAGGTGTCGGCCACAAGCCACAAATGTCAACCAGTTCAGCCTTTCTCTAAACTTGAATATTAAGCTGCGATGATTCTTTCATTTATTTTCCACACGTGCCAACGTTTGGAACGTGTGTATTTCCAGCTTAAAAGTGTTGTTCACTGTGTACGTAAGTACATATAGCACGCACACATCAGGGGGGAAGAGAGCGACACCTCTCATTCAGAACCCTGTATACTACATATGTCAGACCAATCCTGGAGTATGCGGCTCCACGCTGTGGAGCCGCATACTCTCTAGTGAAGCACAAGGCTAAATTGGAGAAAGGTATGCCACCAGACTAGTACCGGAGCTGAGGGGTATGAGCTTCGAGGAGAGACTACGGGAACTGAACCATTACGTCGCTGAGAGACGAGAGTTAAGGTAAACATGATCACCACATACAAAATGATGGAGGATAACGAGACGGAGAATGATGTAGAAGGGAAAGAAGGTTGAGGGAGGAGGACAGTGAGACACAATAACAAAGAAGGGAAAAAACAGGGATGACTGGAGAAAGATTAGAAGTGGGAGGGGTACTTAAGGAGACGCGCATCAAGAATCGGGAGCGGAAAAGAGAAATATGGGAGGGGGGAAGAGCAGGATGGAAAGGGGAGAGGAGAATAGTGGTGAACGACGCCGAGAGTTGGAGCGGCGTGACCATGAAGCCGAGTGGCTAAGCCCAAGACCAAGTCTTCAGCTAAGCCGCGATTAACAAGCGCTAACCATTGTCACGTGTTGCAGTGTCTTGTGAGGAGTGTTGCAGCGTCTTGTGAGGAGTGTTGCAGTGTCTTGTGAGGAGTGTTGCAGCGTCTTGTGAGGAGTGTTGCAGTGTCTTGTGAGGAGTGTTGCAGCGTCTTGTGAGGAGTGTTGCAGCGTCTTGTGAGGAGTGTTGCAGCGTCTTGTGAGGAGTGTTGCAGCGTCTTGTGAGGAGTGTTGCAGCGTCTTGTGAGGAGTGTTGCAGCGTCTTGTGAGGAGTGTTGCAGCGTCTTGTGAGGAGTGTTGCAGCGTCTTGTGAGGAGTGTTGCAGCGTCTTGTGAGGAGTGTTGCAGCGTCTTGTGAGGAGTGTTGCAGCGTCTTGTGAGGAGTGTTGCAGCGTCTTGTGAGGAGTGTTGCAGCGTCTTGTGAGGAGTGTTGCAGCGTCTTGTGAGGAGTGTAGCACGATGACCCCCCCTCCCCCCACCCCCTGGACGATGACCCCCCCTCCCCCCACCCCCTGGACGATGACCCCCCCTCCCCCCACCCCCTGGACGATGACCCCCCCTCCCCCCACCCCCTGGACGAAGACCACGTTATCAACTATGCACCAGAGACGTCCTTGAGCTCGAGATCAGAATAAGACGAGATCCTTCAGCTTCCCTGTGACTTCATCTATCCTAAGAGGATCTAAACCTCTTCACGGGTCTAGTCTTATCTCTTCCAGCAGATAACCTGAATAAAGACCAAACGGCCCTTATTATATCATGGCATATTCTCAAGTATACTTTCCAACAGATCAAGAAATATTTCCCACCCACTCCTAACAAGGCGGGGTCAAAAGACCGGAGTCAATTACAGCAAAACCTTTCAGGAATTTTGACGCCATCTTAACCCCTTATCGTGTCTTAACTCAAGGAACCAATTCAACCCGATTTCTCGAAACCTCAGTCGAGGTGGAAATTTCAATATGAGAATCGTGGACTCAGAGACCTCACAGGGAACGGACTTATCAGGGGAAATCGCCAAGCCATTATGACTATATATATAGCACTATATAGCACTTGGTTATATATGGTCGAAACGTATAGCAACCCATCTAGAGGCTGTGTATGCAAGAGCTCTAACAGATCCCTATGTTATCGTCCTGTTATCTAAATATAGTATTTACACCTAATAATAATAAATGATCGCCCCTTGGGCTGGATGACAGAGCGATGGTCTGGCTTCATGCAGGTCGGCGTTCAAATCTCCGACCGTCAAAGTGGTTGGGCACCATTCCTTCCCGCCGTCCTGTCCTAAATCCTTATATCCTTTCCAAGTGCTACACTCGTAATGGTTTAGTGATTTCTCCTGATAATTACCTCATCCATGTTAACAAAAATAAATATCGTATAATTTATTAATTAGGTCTAGGATACGTCTCTTGAGTCTATTGCCAATGATTTACATTTACAAAACGTTGAAGCGTTTTAAAAGTCGCTAAGAGGACACAGAATGCAAAGCACTTCTTGCAAAGAAGAAGAATACAACTGTAATACAAAGATGGAATACAACTGTATTCCATCTTTGTACTTCTTGCAAAGATGGAACACAGTTGAGAGTCCCGTGTAGAGTCATTCACGGACAGCGGCCGTGGATTAACGAACACATGACTTGTGTTCGTAAAGACGGGCTGAAATCCAGCGTATATAAATCCACCAGTCCGTTGTATGCCGACAGAACAACAACAACAAGTTATACACCCATCAACACTACATTTACCAACATGCACTTCTGAAACCTCTCCCTATAAATACATTCATACATTTAAGATCCCAACAATTTTATCTAAGACCTTCAATTTCAATTTCTCATTTTTTTTTCTTTATTATGCCCCCCATACCCATCCCGTACAGGGTGGTGTAAAGGATTACTGAGGCACACAATCGGTTCAGGATCTGAACCCTCTAGTTCGTTTAGCTAAGCAAATAACAATCTTTTGACGCTAGTTACACAATTATTAATATTATATATACACATATATATATACTCATACATACTTGTACATATATATACATATATACATACACATACATATTTAATCACCTACACAAATACACACATCAATAATCTTTTGTATCACAAGTGATTCCTACAATATTCGTTATTTTTTTCCTCTAATAGCCGAATATTCAGTTATTAAAAGTCTTCTACAGAACACTTGCGGGGCGCAGCAAGTCTTTCACACACGAGCAGATCAATTTGAGTACTTTAAACAGTGAAGCAACACCTTCCTAGCTGGACAGAGAACACATTCGGCGACTCATTCACTAGACAGAGGGGATAGGCAGGCGCCCAATGACTAAAGGGGCCGGATTCAGGAAGCAGTTACGCAAGCACTTACGAACGTGTACATCTTTCCACAATCTTTGACGGCTTTGGTTACATTTATTAAACAGTTTACAAGCATGAAAACTTCCCAATCAACTGTTTTTATTGTTTTTAACAGCCACCTGGTGCTTCAAGCTCATTAACTGTTTAAAAATTGTAAACAAAGCCGCCAAAGATTGAGAAAAGATGGACAGGTTCGTAAGTGCTTGCGTAACTGCTTCGTGAATCTGGCCCCAGACTAGTACTAAGAGTGCAAGGGACAAACACGACAATTTCTGAACCTTTTGGAGGACGAGCGCATTGTCAAAATGGCCTCAGAGCTGATAAGTCCTTCTTAACAAATCTTAAAAGAGAGATTTACGACAAGCAGATAAGGGAACGATGTACAGATTGTGTCGTCCTCGATTTACAGAAAGCATTGGATTAATGCTTTCTGTAAATCTTAATTTAATTAATTAATTAAATCCAGTTCTTTATAAAAGGTTTAAAATCGGTCAGCATTAACTGGGTAGGCCTATAATTTAGAGTACCTTCATGATAGGAAACAGAGGGATGTGATGAGGGAAGAGGTTTCAGAGTGAAGAAAGAACCCTAGGGCCAGATTCACGAAGCAGTTACGCAAGTACTTACGAACGTGTACATCTTTTCTCAATCTTTTACGGCTTTAGTTACATTTATTAAACAGTTTACAAGCATGAAAACCTCCCAATCAACTGTTGTTATTGTTATAAACAGCCTCCTGGTGCTTCGGAGCTTATTAATTGTTTAATAATTGTAAACAAAGCCGTCAAAGATTGAGGAAAGATCCACACGCTTAACCTTAAAAAGTACATCATTTAAGACTAATGGAACATTTGCATACACTTGTGTTTGTAAGGACGCATCACCGTCTCTCTGACGAGGTGCCATACCTGGCACTGTCTGTCACCGGCTGGCACCCCTAGTGTCACACGGTAGCCAATGAGAGGACAGTATGCTAACTTGAGAAGGATCCGGTGGTTACGAGGGGGAGAGTGCTCACTCTCTTGCTCTCCCCCTCCCCTAGCCCTCACTCTCCCCCTCCCCCAGCCCTCCCCCTCCCCCAGCCCTCCCTCACTCCCCCCTCCCCCCCAGCCCTCCCTCGCTCTCCCCCTCCCCCCAGCCCTCCCTCACTCTCCCCCTCCCTCACTCTCCCCCCAGCCCTCCCTCACTCTCCCCCTCCCTCACTCTCCCCCCAGCCCTCCCTCACTCTCCCCCTCCCTCACTCTCCCCCCAGCCCTCCCTCACTCTCCCCCTCCCCCCAGCCCTCCCTCACTCTCCCCCTCCCACCAGCCCTCCACTCACTCTCCCCCCCAGCCCTCCCCCACTCTCCTCCACCCCCAGCCCTCCCTCACCCTCCACCCCCAGCCCTCCCTCACCCTCCACCCCCTCAGCCCTCCCTCACCCTCCCCCTCCACCCCCTCAGCCCTCCCTCACCCTCCCGCTCCACCCCCTCAGCCCTCCCTCACCCTCCCCCTCCACCCCCTCAGCCCTCCCTCACCCTCCCCCTCCACCCCCTCAGCCCTCCCTCACCCTCCCCCTCCACCCCCTCAGCCCTCCCTCACCCTCCCCCTCCACCCCCTCAGCCCTCCCTCACCCTCCCCCTCCACCCCCTCAGCCCTCCCTCACCCTCCCCCTCCACCCCCAGCCCTCCCTCACCCTCCCCCTCCACCCCCCAGCCCTCCCTCACCCTCCCCCTCCACCCCCCAGCCCTCCCTCACCCTCCCCCTCCACCCCCCAGCCCTCCCTCACCCTCCCCCTCCACCCCCCAGCCCTCTACCCCCCAGCCCTCCCTCACCCTCCCCCTCCCCCCCAGCCCTCCCTCACCCTCCCCCCCAGCCCTCCCTCACTCCCCCAACCCTCCCTCACCCTCCCCCAACCCTCCCTCACCCTCCCCCAACCCTCCCTCACCCTCCCCCCTCTCCCCCAACCCTCCCTCACCCTCCCTCCAGCCCTCCCTCACCCTCCCTCCAGCCCTCCCTCACCCTCCCCCCAGCCCTCCCTCACCCTCCCCGCAGCCCTCCCTCACCCTCCCCCCAGCCCTCCCTCACCCTCCCCCCAACCCTCCCTCACCCTCCCCGCAGCCCTCCCACACCCTCCCCCAGCCCTCCCTCACCCTCCCCCTCCCCCCAACCCTCCCTCACCCTCCCCCAACCCTCCCTCACCCTCCCCCTCTCCCCCAACCCTCCCTCACCCTCCCCCCAGCCCTCCCTCACCCTCCCCGCAGCCCTCCCTCACCCTCCCCCCAACCCTCCCTCACCCTCCCCGCAGCCCTCCCTCACCCTCCCCCCAGCCCTCCCTCACCCTCCCCCTCCACCCCCCCTCACCCTCCCCC
>NC_091158.1:7610501-7625286 GCF_040958095.1 Procambarus clarkii
GGGTGGAGGATGGTGGGGGTGGAGGATGGTGGGGGTGGAGGATGGTGGGGGTGGAGGATGGTGGGGGTGGAGGATGGTGGGGGTGGAGGATGGTGGGGGTGGAGGATGGTGATGGTGGTGCTAACCTAACAGTGACAAGAGACATGTAAACATCATGTCTTCATGTCCCGCCATGTAAGTAGTCTTCTTGTACCAGTTTTTTGTTTGTTCTAACGTTCGAATTCTTTGTGGTTTGTGGTCGTAGTTTAAGTTGTGGATGGAGGTGGCTTCCAGGACTTCACCCTTCACTACACTCCACGCTGACAACCCGACCAACTACTGTTTGACTCGTTAGTATACCATCTTCAACCTATCTCCTCTTGTCCTACTGTCTTTCAATTTAAAGACGTTCTCCTTATCCACCTTGTCTGTTCCTTTCAGAATTTTATATGAAGGGAGCATGTCCCTCTGTTCCTCCTCTTCTCTAGGGTGAAGTTAAACTCCTTTGTGGTAAAGATGGGCGGTTGTTATGGGTATAGGAGGTGTTGAGAGTTTAAAATTTGTGTTGGCGCAGTGGTACACACCACCTGCTCCACGCATCCCGAGTGATTTTGTCTGGGGTTCGAGTCGTGGTGAGGGAGGCAGAGAGTGAGTCAGCTAATCAGCCATGTAAGGTGAAGCACCGCCCCCCACGAGTGTGAAGCACAGACCAGGCAGCACTAGTCCCAGCACTGGAGACGGCAGGTGGCCCCCAGCACTGGAGACGGCAGGTGGCCCCCAGCACTGGAGACGGCAGGTGGCCCCCAGCACTGGAGACGGCAGGTGGCCCCCAGCACTGGAGACGGCAGGTGGCCCCCAGCACTGGAGACGGCAGGTGGCCCCCAGCACTGGAGACGGCAGGTGGCCCCCCAGCACTGGAGACGGCAGGTGGCCCCCAGCACTGGAGACGGCAGGTGGCCCCAGCACTCTCTGGTGGTGGTAAATCCCACAGAGAACGCGTCCACAGCCACAGCCTATACCGGGTGGGTGGCAGAGTAGCACAGAGGACTCGTCGACACAGTGGCACAGTTGGAGAGGGATCACGAGGTGCAGGTGGACAGGAGGAACGGGCGAGACAGGTGTACACAGGGACCACAGGATCGGGCTGTCAATTCTTCAGAGGAATTGACAGGGTAGATAAAGATAAACTGTTTAACACGGTGGTACGCAAACAAGGGGACACAGGTGGGGACTGAGTACCCAAATGAGTCACAGGGACGATAGAAAACACATTTTCAGTGTCAAAGTAGTTAACAGGTGGAATGCATTAGGCAGTGATGTGGTGGAGGCTGACTCCATACACAGTTTCAAACGTGATAGATGTGATAGAGCCCAGTAGTCTAAGGATCCTCTGATCCAGAGCTAGTTTATTGACGGTTAAGAGGCGGGACCAAAGAGCTGAAGCTCATTCCCCGTAGCACAATTAGGCGAGTACGGTAGCGAGATGCTGCCAGTGGCGTTCCACAGAGGTCAGTACTAGGGCCAAGCACTATTTTTTCTTATCTATGTGAATAACATACCATAGAGGACATGTTCCTTCCTTATAATGTTAACTGGTTCGTTCAGCTAACATTATGTATCACGTATAACAGGTTCGTTCCTTATAATGTTATAACATTATAAGGTGGTGGGTCGTGTGGGTTTTGTTATGGGTGGTTGTGTAGTTATCCCACCAAAAGCCCACATGAACCGACAATCATCAGCTGGATGTGCAAAGTTGGTCTATATGAAGACTGCCTTTAAGAATATGAACCGGAAGTCGTTCAAGATCTTGTACAAGAATGATGTCAGACCAATTCTGGAATATACAACACCAGGATCGAGACCTTATCTCGTTCAAACAAAAAGCTAAATTATGTCCCGAGGTCTACCACAGGACTATACACGGAACCGAGAAGTAGGAGTTTATTCTCTCGTCCATTAACACGATGTTCGACGAGAGATAATCAGCCCAATAATTATTCTCAGCGGAATATACATGGAAGACAAGGACGGATTATTACACAGGAGTAATACACAGGAGTAATACACAGGAGTAATACACAGGAGTAATACACAGGAGTAATACACTAACACAGATGGATAACAAGTACACATACGAGCCACCAACATTATTCTGACACTGGAAACACAATTATTTATAGACGACAAATAAAATGCACTAAGAAGCGAGGCGGTGAAGGCAGACTATATACACAGTTTAAAAAAAAAAATTCAGCGCACAGTATAGGTTCTGAATCTAATATACCAGTCAATTAAGGGTCGAGAGGCGGGATCCAAGAACCGCAGCTCCTCCCCCAACACACCCACACACATTACAATGTTAAGCAGACTACACATTCATCCTACATTTTAATATCCCATTATACTACTCTATGAAATCTAGCCAATTCCCTTTACCCATCTTAACATGATGGGTAACGAGATTAAGAATCATTCTTGCTAGGATGATGTTCTATCATTCTCTCAGCCCCCACAACCTGTTGCTAGTTCAAGGAGTTCAACCACTATCATCTTTCCACTGCCACGACAATAAATACCAATACCGCTATAATTGGTACTACCACTAATACCCCCACCACTAAGGCCTAAACCACTACCACAGCCTCCACCACAACCATCTGGTGTCAGCCTGGTACCTTTTGTAGATTGAACCGCGTGTGTGTTGCCAACTCGGCCGTCCAGCCTTGCCGCCCCCCCCCCCACCCCCCCTAACCTTAACTCCTTCATTAAACCAGTATTACCAGGACTCGTGTTTGCTATTCATATGCATTAGGAACTCAAGCCACTCGGGTTATATTCTAGTATTACTAGATACATTCTGATACTTGTTTTAATTAGGCGAGTCTAGTAGCATGTGAAGCAATAAAGCTAAGTGGCTGGCTGGCTGGCTGGCTAACTGGCTGCCTAACTGGCTGGCTGGCTGGCTGGCTGGCTGGCTGGCTGGCTAACTGGCTGGCTGGCTGGCTGGCTGGCTGGCTGGCTGGCTGGCTAACTGGCTGGCTGGCTGGCTGGCTAACTGACTGGCTTGCTGGCTAACTGGCTGGCTAACTGGCTGGCTGGCTGGCTAACTGACTGGCTGACTAACTGACTGGCTGGCTGGCTGGCTAACTGGCTGGCTGGCTGGCTGGCTAACTGGCTGGCTGGCTGGCTGGCTAACTGACTGGCTGGCTGGCTGGCTAACTGGCTGGCTGGCTGGCTGGCTAACTGACTGGCTGGCTGGCTGGCTAACTGGCTGGCTGGCTGGCTGGCTGGCTGGCTGGCTGGCACTATCGCGTAAAGCCCAACTCCGGGTTTAAGACGGCAGGGGGGCAAGTCGTAAATTAGCTTATTGAATACTTACAAATTCCCCATGACTGCTCACATTCCACGTGGGCACTTTGGCCATGTTTTTATGTCTCTAATTGTCGTTTTTTTGAGACGCGGTGGCTGGCCAACCCTCCTCCTAAAGCATTTTTATTCCTCTGGGAACAATATTCCTAATTTCAACTTGTATAAAACTGGAGGGGATAGGTGTTTGTGTGTCTGGTTTCCTTGCTCGTCAAGAAGCTTGGTTAGCCACGTATTAATGCTGCATGGCGTATGTGTAATGTTTTTTTTATATAAATTGAGTGTATATACCTGGATATATTGATGTTGTGGCAGATCAGATCAAACGATTCTGTCTACCTGATACATGTGAACCACCTCGCTGTAATACTAACGTATCAGCGTACAGAATTGATTACGTTCACGCATTAATACGTAAGTGTATGGACGAGGGAGTGACGTACAGTTGTTCCAGCACCTTCCTCCCTTCACCCCTCCCCGTACACACATGCATGCATGCACGCGCGCGCGCACGCACGCACACACGCACACACACCATACACATCACACACACACACACACATCCACACATCACACACACATCACACACACATCACACACACACACACATCACACACACACACACACATCACACACACACATCACACAAACACACACACACAAACACACACACACAAACACACACACACAAACACACACACACACACAAACACACACACACACAAACACACACACACAAACACACACACACACACACAAATAGGGTAGATAAAGACAGTCTATTTAACACAAGGGGAACACGCACAAGGGGACACAGGTGGAAACTGAGTGCCCAAATGAGCCACAGAGATATTAGAAAGAACTTTTTTAGTGTCAGAGTGGTTGACAAATGGAATGCATTAGGGGGTGATGTGGTGGAGGCTGACTCCATACACAGTTTCAAGTGTAGATATGACAGAGCCCGATAGGCTCAGGAATCTGTACACCTGTTGATTGACGGTTGAGAGGCGGGACCAAAGAGCCAGAGCTCAACCCCCGCAAACACAACTAGGTGAGTACAAACACGCACACACATCACACATCACACACACACACACACACACACACACACACACACACACACTCAAACACACACACACACACAGAGGCAAGCCAGGCAGCAGAGGGAGCAGCAGTAATGTTAGTAAAGGAATAATACACTAGAAGCGATGGCAGCATCAAATTCTATACCTAGCGGAATCACTAATAATGGGCAGCACAAAAGCGATTGCGACAGTCGTGAACAATCCACCACCCGACAAGAGACGAAGGCTTGAACATGCTTAAAAGGAGGCCAGAATCATTCGTAAGTGATAACCTTAGTAACAAAGAAGATTGGGGGAACAAGCCTCTCATTCTAAGGGACTTCAATCGCCGAAAAGAAAACCCGGAGACAAGGAACGCCAATTACGGACCTGATATTCTCCACTGAATTGAACATTGAAGAGATATTATCAAGTCCGTGTGCAGGCGATGAGTCACAATAACGTGTCTGAAGTATGTTGACCAGACCACACACTAGCAAGTGAAGGGACAACGAGGTTTCGGTCCGTCCTGGACCGTTCTCACAATCGACTTGAGAATGGTCTAGGACGGACCGAAACGTCGTCGTCCCTTCACTTTTTAGTGTGTGGTCTGGTCAACATTATCAAGTCCCGCTTAGAGATTGTGACATACATCTTTATGTACAAATACTTAAAAGGGATGATTAAAGGAAGAACAGGTCGTGGGACCGATGGTAAACGGTGATAATGGTAGTTCGAAAAAGTATGCCATCAGGAAACTAGACGAATGCTCAACTTGGTAACCAGAGTACTTCAGATGTTCAAGTTCCTCCCACAAACACACAAGTGATCCCAAGTCATTCTTAGTCCTAAAAGTAGAGGAAATGATACAAATATGACTATTAGATTAACTTATCTATGTGAGAAAATCACGCACAAGGCGACATGGATATAACAGGACAGAATTAACACGCTGGAACTCACGCCACTAATTGTGGGAAATAATTTCCACGTACAAGGTTAAGTAGATTCTAACCAAGAATCTTAATTAAGTCTTAATTAAGATTCTAAGATAACACGCAGCCAGGGATGCTGCATCACTCCCTGGAGGTGTCGTCATCTCCCTCCTACCTCACACCACCACATAATTAGAAGGCTGACGTTGTCTCCTGTTAACTCTCGGTATTAAAATGATGTGATGAAATTCAGTCATTATCAGTCTGTCGAATTAAATAGTATTAGTTCGCTTTCTAAACGATCAGCATATATAGAGACTTCAATTTATAAATAACTCTTATAATTGTTTTTTTTTCTGACTCGGAGAGGAGGAGGAATTAAGGTTCGGTGCCATTATAGACATCGAGACGCCTCGTGTGTTGGTGCACAACACAGTACACGTTGACACCAAGCAGAAACACTTCCCTGCACACCAAGCAGAAACACTTCCCTCCACACCAAGCAGAAACACTTCCCTCCACTCCAAGCAGAAACACTTCCCAGCACACCAAGCAGAAACACTTCCCAGCACACCAAGCAGAAACACTTCCCTGCACACCAAGCAGAAACACTTCCCTGCACACCAAGCAGAAACACTTCCCTGCACACCAAGCAGAAACACTTCCCTGCACACCAAGCAGAAACACTTCCCTGCACACCAAGCAGAAACACTTCCCTGCACACCAAGCAGAAACACTTCCCTCCACACGCTGTCGAAAACTGTAAAATTTCCTTCTGGGCAGCTGTAGCTGGCTTCCGTCTCACCATTCTGTTCAGTGACCCTAGTATTTGCAGACGATGAGTCACAATAACGTGGCTGAAGAAATGATGACTAAACTCAGAAGATGGAGTTGTCTCACTCCTTGGCAAAGCCGCCAAGGAGTGAGACAAGTTATACAGGTTCGAAAGTGCTTGCGCAACTACTTCTTGAATACGGCCCCAGTTAATGTAATATTAACATTCAAGAAAGAGGGTAGACAGAAAGTCGTAAATTACACTTAAAAGTAATCTAGGGTAACGAGCTTGCACAGTGGCAACATGATCACAACACTAAAGAGAAAACAGGGGGCAGGGACCTTCGACAAGCCGCCGGTTTCCTGTCCCCGTCGAGGCCACTAATGTTAGCAGCTCTCAGGTACACTCAGGTAATACCAGTAGGGTCCAAGTTACCAAAGACAGTCAGAGGTTGAGGACGGGTCACAATCTTGCCCAAAACAATCATGAAGGTCCTGAACATCAGCTTAATGTATGAAACAGTGTAACTGGGAGGCAGCTTCACCGGACCGTGTGGTCCTGGCACCAGAAAGAAAGGAAGGCAGGAAGGAAGGAAAAGGGGGGGGGGGAGGAACAGGAGGAGGAGGGGGGAGGAACAGAAGGAGGAGGAGGGAGGGAGGGAGGTAGGGGGGAGGGAGGGAGAGGGAGGGAGGGAGGGAGAGGGAGGGAGGGAGAGGGAGAGGGAGAGAGAGGGGTGGGTGGGTACAAGATGAGGTGTCAGGCACTAGAGAGAGTGTCTGTCTGGGGAGTCCAGGTACGCAGGTTCGATCCTATTAAACGTCCCTAATATTTGTTCACCATACATCGTGTTACTGTGGTGTCCAGGTCTGGTGCACAGTGATCATGACACAGTGTCCACCAGCCACCTGGTGAGCTGCCACCACTCACGCCCATGCCTACGCACCAGACGAAAATAATTCAAATAGAAACGGAAAAATTACTGAAAAAAAGTTGGAACGGTCACATTTAAAGATGAATAGGTGAGGTGGCTGCTAGACTTCAATTTTACCAAATGCAAGGTGATAAATATAGAAAACAGGAAAAAGGTGGCTAGTGGAGCGATGTCTACCGAGAGGTCGTCTGTCACCAGAGTCCTTCAAGGACCTGGTGCTGCTGAAGCACCTACGTAGGATAACATTACCTCCATACACCAACCTGGCGAATATGAGAGACTCTGAATCACACACGTAAGACCATCATACGAGCACGCAGCGCCGGTCTTCTCTGTGAGCTACAGCGATCAGATCTGCGAGATGTGCCGAGAGGAAAGATCACAACGCTGGAGAAACAAGGCCACAAGAGATGGACATAATTACGACATACAAGATACTAATGACCCACTGAACTGTCCAACACAAGTGGGTCACATACGGGACCTAAATACCCATTTCGCGTGTTGGGGGTGTGGAGTAGACCGCACCCAGAGAACAGTCAAACACCACTACTCTATATTGGAATAAAACATCGCAGTTATCGATTAATATGAAGGAAACCCAGGAGCTAAAGATCATTCTCTCCAAAACGACTCTTGAATGCACAAGGCGAAGGAGTCACCATAGAGGCACCAGGAGTCACCATAGAGGCACTAGGAGTCACCATAGAGGCACTAGGAGTCACCATAGAGGCACTAGGAGGAGGAGAGTCATTAGGGTGAGAGTGGAACAGAGAAAGTGGCACCAGAGTGGCACCAGGAGCAACAGTGGCACCAGGGGAGAGTGGCACCAAGGAGGGAGGGAGGGAGAGAGAGGCACTAGGGGTAAAGGGTCAGGAGAGCTAACTCGTCTTTAATAGTGGAACTTGGGACTATATTTGTGTTTGGGGCAGCGTCCTACCGGCGTAAAGTGGCTCTTCTCTAATACTCTCTTACGGTCTTATCTCCTTTATGTGTCTCCCTCTCTCCCTCTCTCCCTCTCTCCCTCTCTCCCTCTCTCTCGTCTTCATTTGTTTTCACCACGCTGGAAGGGGGGCACTGTCCCCCGAAAGGTAATGGCAGGTGGGTACAGCCAAGGCTCTCTCCCTCCGCTAATCGCCTGTAATACAGCCTTGATACAGCATTATGCTTTATATACAGTCGGATATCAACCAGACTTCTCACAGGGAAGAGTATTCAAGACAACTTCGAATGACTACTGGGGAAGCTCAGCCCAGATATTAGTGGAGATTCAGTTCATTGTTAAAATTATGTTTGTCTTATGTATTCATGTATTGTTGTTGGTGGTGGTGGTGCCACTACTGTTGTTGGTGGTGGTGGTGCCACTACTGTTGTTGTTGGTGGTGGTGGTGCCACTACTGTTGTTGTTGGTGGTGGTGGTGCCACTACTGTTGTTGGTGGTGGTGGTGGTGCCACTACTGTTGTTGTTGGTGGTGGTGGTGGTGCCACTACTGTTGTTGGTGGTGGTGCCTCTACTGTTGTTGTTGGTGGTGGTGGTGGTGCCACTACTGTTGTTGTTGGTGGTGGTGGTGGTGCCACTACTGTTGTTGTTGGTGGTGGTGGTGGTGGTGCCACTACTGTTGGCGGTGGTGGTGGTGGTGCCACTACTGTTGGCGGTGGTGGTGGTGGTGCCACTACTGTTGGTGGTGGTGGTGGTGGTGCCACTACTGTTGTTGGTGGTGGTGGTGCCACTACTGTTGTTGGTGGTGGTGGTGGTGCCACTACTGTTGTTGGTGGTGGTGGTGCCACTACTGTTGTTGGTGGTGGTGGTGGTGCCACTACTGTTGTTGGTGGTGGTGGTGCCACTACTGTTGTTGGTGGTGGTGGTGGTGCCACTACTGTTGGTGGTGGTGCCACTACTGTTGTTGGTGGTGGTGGTGGTGCCACTACTGTTGGTGGTGGTGGTGGTGGTGCCACTACTGTTGTTGTTGGTGGTGGTGGTGCCACTACTGTTGTTGGTGGTGGTGGTGGTGCCACTACTGTTGGTGGTGGTGCCACTACTGTTGTTGGTGGTGGTGGTGGTGCCACTACTGTTGGTGGTGGTGGTGGTGGTGCCACTACTGTTGTTGTTGGTGGTGGTGGTGCCACTACTGTTGTTGGTGGTGGTGGTGCCACTACTGTTGTTGGTGGTGCCACTACTGTTGTTGGTGGTGCCACTACTGTTGTTGGTGGTGCCACTACTGTTGTTGGTGGTGCCACTACTGTTGTTGGTGGTGCCACTACTGTTGTTGGTGGTGCCACTACTGTTGTTGTTGTTGGTGGTGGTGGTGCCACTACTGATGGTGGTGATGGTGGTGGTGCCACTACTGTTGTTGTTGGTGGTGGTGGTGGTGCCACTACTGTTGTTGGTGGTGGTGGTGGTGCCACTACTGTTGTTGGTGGTGGTGGTGGTGCCACTACTGTTGGTGGTGGTGGTGGTGCCACTACTGTTGGTGGTGGTGGTGGTGGTGCCACTACTGTTGGTGGTGGTGCCACTACTGTTGGTGGTGGTGGTGGTGCCACTACTGTTGGTGGTGGTGGTGGTGCCACTACTGTTGTTGTTGGTGGTGGTGCCACTACTGTTGGTGGTGGTGGTGGTGCCACTACTGTTGTTGGTGGTGCCACTACTGTTGGTGGTGCCACTACTGTTGTTGGTGGTGCCACTACTGTTGTTGGTGGTGCCACTACTGTTGTTGGTGGTGCCACTACTGTTGTTGGTGGTGCCACTACTGTTGGTGGTGCCACTACTGTTGGTGGTGCCACTACTGTTGTTGGTGGTGCCACTACTGTTGTTGGTGGTGCCACTACTGTTGTTGTTGTTGGTGGTGGTGCCACTACTGTTGTTGGTGGTGGTGTTGGTGGTGCCACTACTGTTGGTGGTGGTGGTGGTGGTTGTGGTGCCACTACTGTTGGTGGTGGTGCCACTACTGTTGGTGGTGGTGCCACTACTGTTGTTGGTGGTGCCACTACTGTTGTTGGTGGTGGTGGTGCCACTACTGTTGGTGGTGGTGCCACTACTGGTGGTGGTGGTGCCACTACTGTTGTTGTTGGTGGTGGTGGTGGTGCCACTACTGTTGTTGGTGGTGGTGTTGGTGGTGCCACTAGTGTTGGTGGTGGTGTTGGTGGTGCCACTACTGTTGGTGGTGGTGCCACTACTGTTGGTGGTGGTGCCACTACTGTTGGTGGTGGTGCCACTACTGTTGGTGGTGGTGCCACTACTGTTGGTGGTGGTGCCACTACTGTTGTTGGTGGTGCCACTACTGTTGTTGGTGGTGCCACTACTGTTGTTGGTGGTGGTGGTGCCACTACTGTTGGTGGAGGTGCCACTACTAGAGGTGGTGGTGGTGCCACTACTGTTGTTGTTGTTGTTGGTGGTGGTGCCACTACTGTTGTTGGTGGTGGTGTTGGTGGTGCCACTACTGTTGGTGGTGGTGTTGGTGATGGTGCCACTACTGTTGGTGGTGGTGCCACTACTGTTGGTGGTGGTGCCACTACTGTTGGTGGTGGTGCCACTACTGTTGGTGGTGGTGCCACTACTGTTGGTGGTGGTGCCACTACTGTTGGTGGTGGTGCCACTACTGTTGGTGGTGGTGCCACTACTGTTGTTGGTGGTGCCACTACTGTTGTTGGTGGTGCCACTACTGTTGTTGGTGGTGGTGGTGCCACTACTGTTGGTGGAGGTGCCACTACTAGAGGTGGTGGTGGTGCCACTACTGTTGTTGTTGTTGTTGGTGGTGGTGCCACTACTGTTGTTGGTGGTGGTGTTGGTGGTGCCACTACTGTTGGTGGTGGTGTTGGTGGTGGTGTTGGTGATGGTGCCACTACTGTTGGTGGTGGTGCCACTACTGTTGGTGGTGGTGCCACTACTGTTGGTGGTGGTGCCACTACTGTTGGTGGTGGTGCCACTACTGTTGGTGGTGGTGCCACTACTGTTGTTGCTGTGGGTGATGCCAGAGTGTTGTTTACATGCCTTTTTAAAGGCGATGATTTCTGTTATTGTTGTTACTCACAGGTGTGTGATGATACTGACGCAGCTGTAGACGCAAGAGCTGCGTCCCGTTGCCCCACAGCTGCGTCCCGTTGCCCCACAGCTCCGTTTATTGGGCAGCGCCACTCATCCTGTGAGTGGACACACCGCCATAGTGACAGTTCTGGGTAGCGTCACTCATCCTGTGAGTGAACACACCGCCATAGTGACAGTATTGGGCAGCGTCACTCATCCTGTGAGTGAACACACCGCCATAGTGACAGTATTGGGCAGCGCCACTCATTCTGTGAGTGAACACACCGCCATAGTGACAGTATTGGGCAGCGCCACTCATCCTGTGAGTGAACACACCGCCATAGTGACAGTATTGGGCAGCGTCACTCACCCTGTGGGTGAACACACCGCCATAGTGACAGTATTGGGCAGCGTCACTCATCCTGTGAGTGGACACACCACCATAGTGACAGTATTGGGCAGCGTCACTCATCCTGTGAGTGAACACACCGCCATAGTGACAGTATTGGGCAGCGTCACTCATTCTGTGAGTGGACACACCGCCATAGTGACAGTATTGGACAGCGTCACTCATGCTGTGAGTGGACACACCGCCATAGTGACAGTATTGGGCAGCGTCACTCATCCTGTGAGTGGACACACCGCCATAGTGACAGTATTGGACAGCGTCACTCATCCTGTGAGTGGACACACCGCCATAGTGACAGTATTGGTCAGCGTCACTCATCCTGTGAGTGGACACACCGCCATAGTGACAGTATTGGACAGCGTCACTCATCCTGTGAGTGAACACACCGCCATAGTGACAGTATTGGACAGCGTCACTCATCCTGTGAGTGAACACACCGCCATAGTGACAGTATTGGTCAGCGTCACTCATCCTGGGAGTGGACACACCGCCATAGTGACAGTATTGGACAGCGTCACTCATCCTGTGAGTGGACACACCGCCATAGTGACAGTATTGGGCAGCGTCACTCATCCTGTGAGTGAACACACCGCCATAGTGACAGTATTGGACAGCGTCACTCATCCTGTGAGTGGACACACCGCCATAGTGACAGTTCTGGGCAGCGTCACTCATCCTGTGAGTGAACACACCGCCATAGCCTCATGTACAACACTCCCCAATAGGAGAACAACCCGTTTAACATGAGGTGATATTGTTCCCGTTTTTAAATGTTTTCTGATGTTCACAAAACACAAACCTATAATCACTGAAAATCCGAAAAAAATATAATTTAAATCCATTCATATTTATAAATTTTGGTTTAAATCCTTCTTATCTCTTATATGCCTTCGTCTTTTCCCCCTCTTTCCCCTTTACTTGCTTCCTATTTACCTCTTCTCTCCCTCTCTCTCCCTCTCTCTCTCTCCCTCTCTCTCTCTCTCTCTCTCTCTCTTTCCTCTAACCATAAGTTATCGGTTTTCCCAGAATATTTGACTGGGTTTCGTATTCAAAAAGTCCACAGGTGTTCACTCGTCATTTTGCGAGGGCGGGAATGGGAGGAAGGGGTCCTACCCCCCCCCCCCCCCTTCCCCATTCCCTTATCAATCATGGCATTGACAAGTCGTGCTTCAAACGATTCCTCAGATAGCAATATTTACATGATTTAATGGTGGCGCAAGTCTCGAGAGGAGGCTCAAATTACCGTAGACGCGACGCGAAAGACATCTTCCTGCCGCGGGCGACGCAGCCGGAGAAATATGTTCATCTGGAACCAACGTGGAAATAATAGCAAGGGTGTTTGGCCCGCCTTCAGAGGTCGGACAGTCTGCCGGCTGGGGGGAGAGTTGACTGTAAGGCTCCCCTCCCCCCCCCCCCTCCCCCCCCGGTGTTTCTGAAGCTTATCAAGCCTTCAGAGAGAGAGACACCCTGGAAACACAAACCGAAACTGGTCTCTAGTTACAACTTGTAACTCCGCTTGTTACAACTTGTAACAAAGTTGTTTCATCTTGGCTTAACGTGTTTATGACGTATTAGAACGTTGTTACAACTTGCTATATTGGTTGTTATAACGGGTTAGGTGTTAGAACTTGTTCGAACGTTGTAACAACGTCGTAGTTTGGGTGAGTGTTTGGCGGAAAGTAGGACGGATGGAGGGGGGGGGGGTGTGGCATTGTGAGGGAGATGGAGAGAGGGGGGGGGGAGGTTAGTGTCCATAGTTGACTACAAACTGATAGATATTTTTGTATCAACATCGTCTGGGTGTAGGGAGGGAGGGAGGGAGGGATGATTGCAACTACTTCCACTGATGTTGGTAGGTTGTCTGCAACCCCCCCCCCCCATTGTGGGGGGGTGGGGGGATGACTGCTACTCTATTGTCTAGTCCGGGTAGGTGATAACCACCTCCGTAGGGGGGGGGGAAGATGAGGCAGATACCACAAATACTCTCAATCAACTTCAAGACAAAACCCATTAACTTAAATACAAGGAATTATCACCAGAATGAATTAAGACCATTACAGGTGTTCCAGCCACTCACATTACAAGACAAAAATATAATTAAAAAATTAAAAAAAATATATAAGTATGAAAACAAACCAATTCAAGTGATGTTTTGATGCCACGTAAGGAGCTCAGTGTAGTACGAGAAAAACTTTGACACCGTAGAGAGCCAAAGCGCTTAAACCAGCAGATTTAAGCGTGTTAAGATTTTGCCCTTAAGATTAAAATTTAAGGTTTTGCTCCCCTATGCAAGAGAAAAAGCAAAGCATTGGCTAAGAATTACAAACCAGTCACATTAATTTCACACATAATAAAAGTTTTAAGAGTGAGATCAGGAGTCAGATCTCTGTCGAACAGAAATTTCTGATATATGAGATATATTATATGAGATATTTCTGTCGAACAGAACGCGAAGCATAACAGTCAATCAAATAAAAGTGCGTAAAAGTAGAGTGAAAAGCTATGTTCCTCAGGGCACAGTCCTTGCACCACTGCTTTCTCTCATTCTGGTACGAAATATAGACAAAAAATACAGGTTATATTTTGCAGATGACAAAAAAACAAATGAAAATAACTTCTGTAGAAGGCATTGAAAAACTACACGCTGATATTAATAAAGTTTTCGATTGGGCAGTAGAAAATAACATTACGTTTAACAGTGATACATTCCAGGTACTTAGGCATGGTAAAATAACAGCTTAAACAATACACAGGGCACAAGACAGGTGCCACAACCAAGCAAATATAACGTCGGCCAGAAAACTGAGAGGATGGTACGCATAGACACGATAAAGCACCTAAACTGTTGAGACCGTCTCAAAGCTATCAAAATGTACTCTCTACAAATGGAGACGAGAGGAGCATCAAACAATATATACATGGAAAATATTTGAGGGCCGGGTCCCAAACTTACACAGTAAAATAACATACTGGAGTGAACGATATGGAATGAAATGCAGAATAGAGCCAGTGAAGAGCAGGGCTGCCATAGGCACAATCAGAGAACACTGTATAAACATCAGAGGTCCACGGTTGTTCAACATCCTCTCAGCGAGTATAAGAAATATTACCGGAACCAAAGTGGAAGTCTTCAAGAAAATAAAGAGACAGTTTCCTGCAAGAAATGCCAGACCAACCGGGGTGTAGTGGATATGTGGGCCGGCGAGCCCCTCCAAGCAACAGCCTGTTGGACCAAGCTCCCAAATCATCCCCTGGACCCCAAACTGGGCTTGGGGAGTAGACCAACTTCCAGAACTCCCTAT
>NC_091158.1:7625786-7678286 GCF_040958095.1 Procambarus clarkii
CCCACGACTCACCGAGGGCAACACCCCCCCCCCCCACGACTCACCGAGGGCAACACCCCCCCCCCACGACTCACCGAGGACAACACCCCCCCCCCCACGACTCACCGAGGACAACACCCCCCCCACGACTCACCGAGGACAACACCCCCCCCACGACTCACCGAGGACAACATCCCCCCCCCACGACTCACCGAGGACAACACCCCCCCCACGACTCACCGAGGACAACACCCCCCCACGACTCACCGAGGGCAACACCCCCCCCCACGACTCACCGAGGACAACACACCCCCCCACCGACTCACCGAGGGCAACACCCCCCCCACGACTCACCGAGGACAACACCCCCCCACGACTCACCGAGGACAACACCCCCCCACGACTCACCGAGGACAACACCCCCCCCCCACGACTCACCGAGGACAACACCCCCCCCCCACGACTCACCGAGGACAACACCCCCCCACGACTCACCGAGGACAACACCCCCCCACGACTCACCGACGACAACACCCCCCCCCACGACTCACCGAGGACAACACCCCCCCCCCCACGACTCACCGAGGGCAACACCCCCCCCCACGACTCACCGAGGGCAACACCCCCCCCCACGACTCACCGAGGGCAACACCCCCCCCCCCACGACTCACCGAGGGCAACACCCCCCCCACGACTCACCGAGGACAACACCCCCCCCACGACTCACCGAGGGCAACACCCCCCCCCCCACGACTCACCGAGGGCAACAACCCCCCCCCCCCCACGACTCACCGAGGGCAACACCACCCCCCCCCCCCACGACTCACCGAGGGCAACACCCCCCCACGACTCACCAAGGGCAACACCCCCCCCCCACGACTCACCGAGGGCAACACCCCCCCCCCACGACTCACCGAGGGCAACACCCCCCCCCCACGACTCACCAAGGGCAACACCCTTCCCCCCACGACTCACCGAGGGCAACACTCCCCCCCCCCACGACTCACCGAGGGCAACACCCCCCCCCCCACGACTCACCGAGGGCAACACCCCCCCCCACGACTCACCGAGGGCAACACCCCCCCACGACTCACCAAGGGCAAAACTACGTCATTTACATATTTCATTAAAAAAATTGCCAACTTTCCCTGAACCATAGTATGCTTCCATAACCCCTACCATAACCCAACCATAAAGCTACCATAACCCAACCATAAAGCTACCATAACCCAACCATAAAGCTACCATAACCCAACCATAAAGCTACCATAACCCAACCATAAAGCTACCATAACCCAACCATAAAGCTACCATAACCCAACCATAAAGCTACCATAACCCAACCATAAAGCTACCATAACCCAACCATAAAGCTACCATAACCCAACCATAACCCTACCATAACCCAACCATAAAGCTACCATAACCCTACCATAACCCTACCATAACCCAACCATAACCCTACCATAACCCTACCATAACCCAACCATAAAGCTACCATAACCCAACCATAACCCTACCATAACCCTACCATAACCCAACCATAAAGCTACCATAACCCTACCATAACCCTACCATAACCCAACCATAACCCTACCATAACCCAACCATAAAGCTACCATAACCCTACCATAACCCTACCATAACCCAACCATAACCCTACCATAACCCTACCATAACCCAACCATAAAGCTACCATAACCCAACCATAACCCTACCATAACCCTACCATAACCCAACCATAAAGCTACCATAACCCTACCATAACCCTACCATAACCCAACCATAACCCTACCATAACCCAACCATAAAGCTACCATAACCCTACCATAACCCTACCATAACCCAACCATAAAGCTACCATAACCCTACCATAACCCTACCATAACCCAACCATAACCCTACCATAACCCAACCATAACCCAACCATAAAGCTACCATAACCCAACCATAACCCAACCATAAAGCTACCATAACCCTACCATAACCCTACCATAACCCTACCATAAAGCTACCATAACCCTACCATAACCCTACCATAACCCAACCATAACCCTACCATAACCCAACCATAACCCAACCATAAAGCTACCATAACCCAACCATAACCCTACCATAACCCTACCATAACCCAACCATAAAGCTACCATAACCCTACCATAACCCAACCATAACCCTACCATAACCCAACCATAAAGCTACCATAACCCTACCATAACCCAACCATAAAGCTACCATAACCCTACCATAACCCTACCATAACCCAACCATAAAGCTACCATAACCCTACCATAACCCCTACCATAACCCAACCATAACCCAACCATAACCCTACCATAACCCTACCATAACCCAACCATAAAGCTACCATAACCCTACCATAACCCCTACCATAACCCCTACCATAACCCTACCATAACCCAACCATAACCCTACCATAACCCCTACCATAACCCTACCATAACCCAACCATAAAGCTACCATAACCCTACCATAACCCCTACCATAACCCTACCATAACCCTACCATAACCCAACCATAACCCTACCATAACCCAACCATAACCCAACCATAACCCTACCATAACCCAACCATAACCCAACCATAACCCTACCATAACCCAACCATAAAGCTACCATAACCCAACCATAACCCAACCATAACCCTACCATAACCCTACCATAACCCTACCATAACCCAACCATAACCCTACCATAACCCAACCATAACCCTACCATAACCCTACCATAACCCTACCATAACCCTACCATAACCCAACCATAACCCAACCATAACCCTACCATAACCCAACCATAACCCAACCATAACCCTACCATAACCCAACCATAACCCAACCATAACCCAACCATAACCCAACCATAACCCAACCATAACCCTACCATAACCCAACCATAACCCTACCATAACCCAACCATAACCCAACCATAACCCTACCATAACCCTACCATAACCCTACCATAACCCTACCATAACCCAACCATAACCCTACCATAACCCTACCATAACCCTACCATAAAGCTACCATAACCCTACCATAACCCTACCATAACCCAACCATAACCCAACCATAACCCAACCATAACCCAACCATAACCCAACCATAACCCAACCATAACCCTACCATAACCCTACCATAACCCAACCATAACCCTACCATAACCCAACCATAACCCTACCATAACCCTACCATAACCCAACCATAACCCAACCATAACCCAACCATAACCCAACCATAACCCAACCATAACCCTACCATAACCCAACCATAACCCTACCATAACCCAACCATAACCCAACCATAACCCTACCATAACCCAACCATAACCCTACCATAACCCAACCATAACCCAACCATAACCCAACCATAACCCAACCATAACCCAACCATAACCCTACCATAACCCAACCATAACCCAACCATAACCCAACCATAACCCAACCATAACCCAACCATAACCCAACCATAACCCAACCATAACCCTACCATAACCCTACCATAACCCAACAGTGACTCTCAAACAATACAAACTGATATCCAATCGATAATGACCAGAAACAAACTCGATATTTGTAGGCCTACTGCTTCTTAGACCCTAATTACTCCCATAACAAAAGACCACAAAGGAACTCAAACAGCCACAGACCATGATAGCCAAACAAGGGTCTTCCTTGCTCTTTAAATTTGATATCAGTTAAAAAAGACATTATTTCGCTCAGAAATATATGTATATATACATTTTTTATATAAAAAAGCAAGACGGAAAACACTCACTCAAGTAGCACTCAAAGACTCGAATACAATGTGGCATTCGATGGGGGGCAAGAACAGGCCAAGCAACAGGGGCCAAAATGAGCGGTTTCCCCAGCGTGCACCACCCCCTCCTCCGACCCTATCAACGTAATCACGCAGGCTCTCTTTTAATTAGGCAATAATACCTTGGAGAGACTGAATTAATGAAAATCATTTGTGCCTAATCCCGGCTGAGATTTGGACCTCATTAAAGGATCCTGTTAAATAAGATTCCTCATTATCCCCAGCTGATGAAAAGATCCAGGGGTAAGTTCCCAACCTCACTGATGGAAACTGGGCCTTATAACTCCGCTCCAAAAGGTCGAATATCCGTCCGTTTCCGAGCGCAGCATAATTTCTTCATTAGTTTGTGAATGGGGAATAGATTATCTACGTCTTAAAATTATTCTTCATCTCCGCTAATTCATCCACATGAAAGAGAGGGGGGGAAAAATCGATCCAATCAATAAAAACAATATATTTCTGTCCACTTGCTGCCTGACACAGTCTGCTGTATGACGGAGTGAATAATTACACTGTTATAATAACTTTATCATGCGCTTTCGACTCGATTTTTTGTAATCAGATAATAATATCGTGTTTCCTAATTAAATGAGACTATGCCCCTGTTACCTAGCAGTAAAATAGGTACCAGGGTGTTAGTCAGCTGTCACGGGCTGCTTCTTGGGGGTGGAGGCCTGGTCGAGGACCGGGCCGCGGGGACACTAAAGACCCGAAATCATCTCAAGATAACCTCAAGAAGATCTTACTTTCTGATCGATAGCAATAACTACCAAATCCTTGAGGACAAAGATCTATTGAGTCTTGCATGAAATATGTCGGGGAAAAAAGATCTATTATTGCCGGAGAAGAAGTTTTCAATTGTTATTTTCTCAACAAGGGGAAGCATGTTCATATTTAGTTGTTGTTTAATACTAACTTGACGTTTT
Organism: Procambarus clarkii; assembly: GCF_040958095.1. Taxonomy (NCBI): domain Eukaryota; kingdom Metazoa; phylum Arthropoda; class Malacostraca; order Decapoda; family Cambaridae; genus Procambarus; species Procambarus clarkii. Next base: position 7,630,527 of record NC_091158.1, read on the forward strand.
TTCCTTCAAATGTGTCCTGTGTTTAATTATATCTGTGTTACCTAGCAGTAAATAGGTACCTGGGTGTTAGTCAGCTGTCACGGGCTGCTTCCTGGGGGTGGAGGCCTGGTCAAGGACCGGGCCGCGGGGACACTAAAGCCCCGAAATCATCTCAAGATGACCTCAAGATATCCCCTTGTTCGTTTAGCACGTCAAGTGTCTTGAACTTAAGGTAACAATGGATTGCGACTGAATGGGCACCACTTTTGTTAAAGAAAGGTTTGGATTCCACCTAACGTCTGGAATCCAATATATATGCATATACATATACATTCATATATATTTGTACATACTCATACACACGCACATACATACACACACATATATAGAATAAATTACATTCGTGGGACCCAATTTGGACTCTGTGTAAACACTTATATAAAATCGGGATGGTAGAATATTTACATTTTATTGAAGATAATTTAATAGTAACAAAACTGGTTTCACAATGCGAACAGATCGACATCTGTTTCTTAGTCGTAAATTTATTTGGGTTCCTCAGATGCTGGGCAGAAACAAAGGCAGTAGTGGGCATCTCTCCTCTTAGATCACCACTCTGAGGGGCTGGAAAAGCAATCTGGCTGCTCTGGGGTCTCTTGTTATTTCGATGAGCCTGGAACCTAGATTCCTAAAGGAATCTTCTAGCGCTTTCTCGAAAAGGACCAAGAGAGTCGGATCCAAAGTTGTATCGATGGTTTGTTTCTCTGTACTGGTTGGACTTGACTTGAAATTTGCCTGTGAGTGGCAGCGACAACTGCTTGACTGGGCTTGATGGTCATGTCTGCCAAGGAGGCCTCGGGTGTACTCCCATGATTGTTGCCTGCCGTTCCTTCGTTGGGGGATGGGGGGGGGGGAGGGAGGGGGTGGAGGAAGAGCAGGAGGGGGGGGGAGGAGGGGCGTGGATGAAGAGGAGGAGGGGGGGAGGAAGGCAGACACCCCCCCCCCCACCACAACTGAAAGTTACTCTAAGGAAAAGGAAGACGCGAAAATACAAGAGAAACACAAGAAAGGAGCCGTAGTCAATGTTTGACGGACACACGCTCGTAGTCGTGGAGTGTAACGCCACAACTACGCCCGAACCCCCCCCCCCCTCCCCTACCCAACGAGCGCCGGGGTAAATGGCGGGGTTGAATGTCACCTTTCGTGGCACCCTTCGTGGCACCGTTCGTGGCACCGTTCAGTACTGACACACTCGTCACGTAGCAACACGAGGAGACCTTCACTCACAGACGACACTAATGTGTTTCCAGCCGCAGCCTCACCTGCTCCAGTCTCTCTGGAACACACACTTTTCTGGCAGGAGTAGTCAACAAGCGGTGCAGCGCAGCAGAGGTCTGAGGCAGTATTATATATTGGACGAATGCCTCTTACAATCTCTACGAAGGGGATTTGTCTTCTATTGATAATGCAGATCAGATCATTTTCACCACTTTCGCCAAATTATTACATTTCCAAATCTATTATTTTTATATATATATAATTGGAAGGGTTAAGCTTCAGCTCATGGTCATATATCTGTATTTTCATCTCCCGGGGGGAAGGGGGGGGGGATACGTTTCAAGTTATGAAAGAAAAACATTCTCACTGAATGATTATGACAAATTGTGACGAGTCCAAGCACTATAAACCGAGTTTTATGAATCACTTATTTGTTTATTGTTCCCATTTCGACTTGATATTGTTTTCTTAATATTTTATTACCGTCACTATCAATAGAAAGACTCATTAGAAAGGTAGAGGTGCGTTGCATGGGGGAGGGGGGAAGGAGTGGGACTCCTAAGCTGGGTTAGGGTATGGGGATTTCAGACGAAACAAAGTATAAACGTGGCCCGGGTCTCCTTGGCCTGTCTCACAAGACACTTGACAATGGTCGAGGACGGACCGAAACGTCGTCGTCGTCGTCTCGTCTTCTGGTGTGGGGTGTGGTCATCATATCTTCAGCCACGTTATTAATATAGGAGAGAATATATATTAAAACTACACGTCTACTACACCTTACTTTGCTCCTCAGCTCTCTCTCGCCTATTTATTGTCTGTCTCTACTTCCTCATCACAATCGACTTGAGAATGGTCCAGGACGGACCGAAACGTCGTCGTCCCTTCACCTTCTAGTGTGTGGTCTGGTCAACATACTTTAGCCACGTTATTGTGACTCATCGCCTGCATATATTAAGAACACTGAAATCTATATCTATATAATGAGAGTATTTGCCGTTTGAAGTAGGAAGCCTAATGCTGAAGGCTAGCCTCACCCAACTTTCAAACATGAAACATGTTGGGTATGGGAGAGTCATAGGCTTGTAGAGGTCAGCCACAGCGCTCCCCTTTTAATTTTTAAGAAGGATCAACTTCTATTTCGAATTCCGAAGACTCCTACGAAGTCTGAAATTGAGGGTTTCGTTTTCCAATGTTTCTCGACAGTTTTTCAGCTAATAATAATAATAATAATCTCTCAACTTACACACAACCTAATCACAACGTTTTTTGACTACGTTGTTAAAACGTTGCATCATATGACATAGAAAAACGTTGGGGTGACATTGTGTATGCGGGGATGACATGTTCTGGGAGACAGACAGATACAGAGAGAGGGGGGGGGGATAATAAGATGTTTAGTATATCAACACAGAACAACATGAAAGAATGTAAACGAATTGAGAAGTTTAGTTTCAGGAAAGATCTTGATAATTATCGATTTGGAAACAAGGGTGAGGATATATAGAAGGAATTACCAGATAATACAAGACACAAGATCACAGAATTCCTTCAAGCGAAGGTGTAGGAATCATCATGAATGATTTTGGGCACACAGGTAGGAGCTGCCTCGCATCGACCAGTCTTCATTCAGTTTTCTTAATTCTTTCTTAATTATTCATTCAATTTTAGCCGATTTTTCCGTACTCCTTAATTTATATATATATATTAACATACATCTCAATTGCGACTTGATAAGTGTCCAGGGAAGACCTTATTCTTTTCATATTTTGAGTTGGATTGATCGTTTTTCAAACAAGTTATTGTGACATTAACAGCTCTAGAATTTACAGAAACTACTTAAGATATAAGTATATATTCTTTTCACTCTTGGTGTCATTTTATACACATCATTTACACGCATCTTTATTACAGTTGATTCACAAATTATCTCCACCCCACATGGGGCCAGGGGAAGGGGTTGGGGGGGGGGGGGTCTCGCCTCCCCATGATTGGGGGGGATGCAAGACTTTTTCACCCCCATACACGGGGCCAGGAAGGGGGGGGGGGATGAAGTCCAAGACTACCTCACCCCCACCCACATTCCCTCCCCCCCCCCCGTTCCCCTCACGCATCTAAGCTTCCAAAGTCCCCAAGGCTTTTCAACACCTTCTTGGCTACACATAAAGGGGGCATATAAGGTGCCGACCTCTCACGGTGTTCAAAAGAGAACTCAACAAACACCTCCAAAGGATACCCGATCAACCAGGCTGTGATTCATGCGTCAGTGTGCGAGCAGCCGCGTCCAACAGCCTGGTTGACCAGACCACCAACCAGTAGGCTCTGATCAGCGTCGTTAGGACGCTGGTCCTCGGAATCACCGCAACGTATGCCGACGAGGACACGGATATACTCTCGACGAGGACACGGGTATACTCTCCACACTGGCCTAAACGGAATGGGAAACACAGCCTGTTTACACACACACACACACACACACACACACACACACACACATACACATACACATACGCATACACATACACACACACACACAGTGTTATGTAGCCTTTAGAAACTTGTGTAAGGAATCTTTCAGAACTTTGTATACCACATATATCAGACCAATCCTGGAGTATGCAGCCCCAGCATGAAGTCCATATCTAGTCAAGCATAAGACTAAAATAGAAAAGGTTCAAAGGTTTGCCACCAGACTAGGACCCGAACTGAGGTGTATGAGCTATAAGGAGAGACTACGGGAATTAAACCTCACGTCACTGGAAGACAGAAGAGTTAGAAGGAACATGATCACCACATACAAGATTCTCAGAGGAATTGATAGGGTAGATAAAGACAGGCTATTTACCACAAGGGGCACACACGCACTAAGGGACACAGGTGGAAATTGAGTGCCCAAATGAGTCATAGAGACGTTAGAAAGAATTTTTTTCAGTGTCAGAGTAGTAGACAAATGGAATGTATTAGGCAGTGACGTGGTAGGAGGCTGACTCCATACACAGCTTCAAGTGTAGATATGATAGAGCCCAGCAGGCTCAGGAACCTGTACATTAGTTGATTGACAGTTGAGAGGCGGGACCAAAGAGCCAGAGCTGAACCCCCGCGAAGCATAATTAGGTGAGTACATACACACTGTGCACAAAATGTACAGCAAGTACAAGCAGACGGAACAAAGTGGTATGCTTACACTTGAGACGGTCGAACAGACAGTTAAATGCACCAAGAGACAGACACAGACAGACTGAGACAGCACCAAGACACACCCAGCCAGGGAAGGGCGGGGGGGGGGGGATGTAAATACACAATACCTCACAATCCGGACATAAAATCCTCGAGGATAAACAAATCAAAACTATTTTTCATATCATAATCTCAAATAAATTTAATAGACATCAAATTCTAATGCGAGTCAACGAGATAGAAAACGCAAAAAGTTAAAATAAAGCAAAAATACATAAATTTTGTGTGTATTACAAAATAAAAAAAATCTACAGCGGCATAATACAAAGTACAAAAGAACACATTAACATTCCAAACGTTATTCAAATTAGGTGAAAACTATAGAACAAGGCGGCTACAAGACTTCCATTATCTCCCTCCCACTCTCACCCTCCCACACCATCCCACTCCCTCCCTCCCTCCCTCTCTTTCGCTTTTCCCATAGATGGAAAAAAATGGCTGGACATTGTTTTAACAGCATTAGACCCTCTTAGAAGGATTCCCCACTAATTCCCAGGATTAAGACCGTAAGTCTTCATGAGACGGTGGAATTAGCTGCAGAAAGCGACCTTCCCGCCACTCTGACACGGTAACGCAACTTCAAGACCTCTTCCATGGAAGAGGTGGAAAAGAACAGGAAATGGGGGAGATGTGACAGAAGGGCGAGTGGGGGAGAGGAGAGTGGGGGAGAGGAGAGTGGGGGAGAGGAGAGTGGGGTAGAGGAGAGTGGGGTAGAGGAGAGTGGGGTAGAGGAGAGTGGGGGAGAGGAGAGTGGGGGAGAGGAGAGTGAGGGGACTCTGATGAAAGGAGTGAGAGGGAGATGTCTGGATGAGGAGATGCTTGAGGGGAAAAACACCACCACATGAGGAACGTGTCTCCTGAAACTGAGAGCTGCAAAGGATGTAAGATGAGGGAATTGGAGGAGACGGGCAAGGAGGAGAAGGAGAGATGATGATTAGGAAGAGACAGGTATGAGGAGAAGGGGTAGGAAAGATGAGTATCTCCTTTCGAGGACAAGAGGAAGGAGGGAGGAAAGAAAAAGACACCAGTGGAAGGAGAGAGATAGAGAGAGGGAGAGAGGGAGAGAGGGGGAGAGCGAGAGAGCGAGAGAGCGAGAGAGCGAGAGAGAGCGAGAGAGAGCGAGAGAGAGCGAGAGAGAGCGAGAGAGAGAGAGAGAGCAATAAGAAGTAAAAGATAAAACAGGGAATCATTGAAGGAACAAATGACGAACGAAACAAGATTAATATCATTAATGTACAATATTATTACAAATAAAACATTTATCTAATCTCGACAATACTCAGGGAGGGGGGAGGGGGGTTCGTCTGTGGGTTGTATGGAGGGGGTTCGTCTGTGAGTTGTCTGGAGGGGGGGGGTCTGTGAGTTGTCTGGAGGGGGGTCGTCTGTGGGTTGTATGGAGGGGGTTCGTCTGTGGGTTGTATGGAGGGGGATCGTCTGTGGGTTGTATGGAGGGGGGGGGGTCGTCTGTGGGTTGTCTGGAGGGGGGGGGTCGTCTGTGGGTTGTCTGGAGGGGGGGGGGTCGTCTGTGGGTTGTCTGGAGGGGGGGGTCGTCTGTGAGTTGTCTGGAGGGGGGTCGTCTGTGGGTTGTATGGAGGGGTTCGTCTGTGGGTTGTATGGAGGGGGGATCGTCTGTGGGTTGTATGGAGGGGGGGGGTCGTCTGTGGGTTGTCTGGAGGGGGGGGTCGTCTGTGGGTTGTATGGAGGGGGTTCGTCTGTGAGTTGTCTGGAGGGGGGGTTCTGTGAGTTGTCTGGAGGGGGGTCGTCTGTGGGTTGTATGGAGGGGTTCGTCTGTGGGTTGTATGGAGGGGGATCGTCTGTGGGTTGTATGGAGGGGGGGGTCGTCTGTGGGTTGTCTGGAGGGGGGGGGTCGTCTGTGGGTTGTCTGGAGGGGGGGGGGTCGTCTGTGGGTTGTCTGGAGGGGGGGGTCGTCTGTGGGTTGTCTGGAGGGGGGTTCGTCTGTGGGTTGTATGGAGGGGGTCGTCTGTGGGTTGTATGGAGGGGGTTCGTCTGTGGGTTGTATGGAGGGGGGTCGTCTGTGGGTTGTATGGAGGGGGGGTCGTCTGTGGGTTGTATGGAGGGTGGGGTCGTCTGTGGGTTGTCTGGAGGGGGGGTCGTCTGTGGGTTGTATGGAGGGGGAGGGGTCGTCTGTGGGTTGTATGGAGGGGGGAGGGGTCGTCTGTGGGTTGTATGGAGGGGGTTCGTCTGTGGGTTGTATGGAGGGGGTTCGTCTGTGGGTTGTATGGAGGGGGGTCGTCTGTGGGTTGTATGGAGGGGGGGGTCGTCTGTGGGTTGTATGGAGGGGGGGGGTCGTCTGTGGGTTGTATGGAGGGGGGGGTCGTCTGTGGGTTGTATGGAGGGTGGGGTCGTCTGTGGGTTGTCTGGAGGGGGGGGTTCGTCTGTGGGTTGTATGGAGGGGGGAGGGGTCGTCTGTGGGTTGTATGGAGGGGGGAGGGGTCGTCTGTGGGTTGTATGGAGGGTGGGGTCGTCTGTGGGTTGTCTGGAGGGGGGGGTCGTCTGTGGGTTGTCTGGAGGGGGGGGTCGTCTGTGGGTTGTATGGAGGGGGGGGGTCGTCTGTGGGTTGTCTGGAGGGGGGAGGTCGTCTGTGGGTTGTATGGAGGGGGGGGTCTTCTGTGGGTTGTCTGGAGGGGGGGGGTCGTCTGTGGGTTGTCTGGAGGGGGGTGTCGTCTGTGGGTTGTCTGGAGGGGGGGTCGTCTGTGGGTTGTCTGGAGGGAGGGTCGTCTGTGGGTTGTCTGGAGGGGGGGGGTCGTCGTCTGTGGGTTGTCTGGTGAGGGGGGGTCGTCGTCTGTGGGTTGTCTGGAGGGGGGGGTCGTCTGTGGGTTGTCTGGATGGGGGGTCGTCGTCTGTGGGTTGTCTGGAGGAGCGGGGGTCGTCTGTGAGTTGTCTGGAGGGGGGGTCGTCTGTGAGGCTGTCTGGAGGGGGGGGTCGTCTGTGGGTTGTCTGGAGGGGGGGTCGTCTGTGGGTTATCTGGAGGGGGGGGGTCGTCTGTGAGTTATCTGGAAGGGAGGGGGTCGTCTGTGAGTTGTCTGGAGGGGGGGGGGGGTCGTCTGTGAGTTGCTTGGAAGGGGCAGGGGCGGGGGGAGGGATTTTCAAACTCCTTGACGCTGCCTTGCTTACATTATGGAAAAAAAATATCGCGATACATTAAAAACTTTCAACACCTTCTGTGACACGATTACCATCCTCTAAAAATTAAAATAAAAATCTATACAAACATGAGGGGTTCTGGGGGGTGGCCCGAGGCGGCAGGAGGTGCGCACATAACCCCACACAGGACCACTCACATGGTCAGGGAGAGGCAGTCATAACAGTGAAGATGTGGCCATGATGACTGTAGAGACGCTACACAACCTGAAGCTCAGCTACCGTAGCTAGAGAGAGTAGAAGGAGTAAGAGAGAGAGAGAGAGAGAGAGAGAGAGAGAGAGAGAGAGAGAGAGAGAGAGAGAGAGAGAGAGAGAGAGGAGAGAGAGAGAGAGGAGAGAGAGAGAGAGGAGAGAGAGAGAGAGAGGAGAGAGAGAGAGAGAGGAGAGAGAGAGAGAGAGGAGAGAGAGAGAGGAGAGAGAGAGAGAGAGAGAGAGAGAGAGAGAGAGAGAGAGAGAGAGAGAGAGAGAGAGAGAGAGAGAGAGAGAGAGAGAGAGAGAGAGGAGAGAGAGAGAGAGGAGAGAGAGAGAGGAGAGAGAGAGAGGAGAGAGAGAGAGAGAGAGAGAGGGAGAGGGGGAGGGAGGGAGGGAGAGAGGAATAACAACACACGCGAAGGACTAAGAAGAGCCACGAAGCGGAAGATGTGAAAAGTTATTAAGAAGAATTGATTCATTAGCGCTAGGGAAGAGTTCATGGGACGCACGCACGCAAACATCCTCACGCGCGGGGGGGCCACGCGAAATCCCTCGTGCACCTCCTTCCATCCACCCCCCCCCCCCCCACACGCACGCAAATCCATTTCTATGGTCCTTCCCTGTAACCTTCCCCAATAACAAATCATAGTATCCCTACACCCATTTTCCTTAAAAAAAAATCGTGCCAAATGTCAATCAAGACCGGCCAACCTGTCTTAACCGTCCTGCTGGGCCGCTATAAGAATGTTGTTGGCTACAGCGGACACACACACACACACACACACACACCTCTAATCCGGACTCCTGATGAGAAAGTGGACCCCCTCCACCCCCAGGTCCGGTCCCACAGGCAACAGAGGTAATATCTTGTGGTAAATTAATTATCAAGCGGAATGAAGCCAACAGATACAGTCTCCTCTCGATTATCCGAATGTTCTAGAGATGGAGGGAGGGAGAGAGAGGAGGGAGAGGGAGGGAGGGAGGGAGGAGGGAGGGAGGGAGGGAAAGAGAGGGAGTGGGGGAGGGAGGGAGAGATGTGCATCAATTCCTATTGATACATATGCTCATATGCATATAATAGGCTCATGAAATAAATGGGTCTCTAGGAGAACGTTTTAACTTAGTTGAGATAGGATAACAGCTCTTGCTTGCAGTTTCACTAGGTACGTCATTCGACAGCCCTTATGGTCCCAAGTCTTAGTTATAAAAAAAATGTAGTAGAGAGAAAATAGGCACAACATTGCATAATACGATTTAAAGCAAGAATTACTGATCTTCATAGAAACATTACCAGAATGAAGGCGTCATAGTATCAAATTGCAATCAACATGCAGCTTGCAGGATCAAAGACCATATATATACCCCCCCCCCCAAACAACTGACTCACACAGCCTATACTAGTCGAGGAAATCCATGATATCAGAATCATTTCCCCACACACACCTGACTGTGCTTCCGGAGTTGCAAAGTGGCAGAGAATCCGGGTTGGCGATGCGAACCCTGGCTAAAAACACCGCACAAAAAGGAATATAAAGCAATGTGTTGGGGTGGGTGGGCCCGCTACACCTGGTGGTGACGACGGTCGTCATGCCCGTACATGGAGATCACGCCATTACCACCTTAAAAGCCACTTCACCGGCTGTTGGGTCGAGTGCCACGGGATACTGAAGAGTGCCGCGGGTTTCTGAAGAGTGCCGCGGGTTACTGAAGAGTGCCGCGGGTTAGTGCAGAGTGCCGCGGGTTAGTGCAGAGTGTCGCGGGTTACTGAAGAGTGTCGCGGGTTACTGAAGAGTGTCGCGGGTTACTGAAGAGTGCCGCGGGTTACTGAAGAGTGCCGCGGGTTAGTGCAGAGTGTCGCGGGTTAGTGCAGAGTGCCGCGGGTTACTGAAGAGTGCCGCGGGTTACTGAAGAGTGCCGCGGGTTAGTGCAGAGTGCCGCGGGTTAGTGCAGAGTGCCGCGGGTTACTGAAGAGTGCCGCGGGTTAGTGCAGAGTGCCGCGGGTTAGTGCAGAGTGCCGCGGGTTATTGAAGAGTGCCGCGGGTTACTGAAGAGTGCCGCGGGTTACTGAAGAGTGCCGCGGGTTACTGAAGAGTGCCGCGGGTTAGTGCAGAGTGCCGCGGGTTACTGAAGAGTGCCGCGGGTTAGTGCAGAGTGCCGCGGGTTACTGAAGAATGTCGCGGGTTACTGAAGAGTGCCGCGGGTTACTGCAGAGTGTCGCGGGTTACTGAAGAGTGCCGCTGGTTACTGCAGAGTGTCGCGGGTTACTGCAGAGTGTCGCGGGTTAGTGCAGAGTGCCGCGGGTTACTGAAGAATGTCGCGGGTTACTGAAGAGTGCCGCGGGTTACTGCAGAGTGTCGCGGGTTACTGAAGAGTGCCGCGGGTTAGTGCAGAGTGCCGCGGGTTACTGAAGAGTGCCGCGGGTTAGTGCAGAGTGCCGCGGGTTACTGAAGAATGTCGCGGGTTACTGAAGAGTGCCGCGGGTTACTGCAGAGTGTCGCGGGTTACTGAAGAGTGCCGCGGGTTAGTGCAGAGTGCCGCGGGTTAGTGCAGAGTGCCGCGGGTTAGTGCAGAGTGCCGCGGGTTAGTGCAGAGTGCCGCGGGTTAGTGCAGAGTGCCGCGGGTTAGTGCAGAGTGCCGCGGGTTAGTGCAGAGTGCCGCGGGTTAGTGCAGAGTGCCGCGGGTTAGTGCAGAGTGCCGCGGGTTAGTGCAGAGTGCCGCGGGTTAGTGCAGAGTGCCGCGGGTTAGTGCAGAGTGCCGCGGGTTAGTGCAGAGTGCCGCGGGTTAGTGCAGAGTGCCGCGGGTTAGTGCAGAGTGCCGCGGGTTAGTGCAGAGTGCCGCGGGTTAGTGCAGAGTGCCGCGGGTTAGTGCAGAGTGCCGCGGGTTAGTGCAGAGTGCCGCGGGTTAGTGCAGAGTGCCGCGGGTTACTGAAGAGTGCCGCGGGTTAGTGCAGAGTGCCGCGGGTTACTGAAGAATGTCGCGGGTTACTGAAGAGTGCCGCGGGTTACTGCAGAGTGTCGCGGGTTACTGCAGAGTGTCGCGGGTTACTGCAGAGTGCCGCGGGTTACTGAAGAGTGTCGCGGGTTACTGAAGAGTGCCGCGGGTTAGTGCAGAGTGCCGCGGGTTACTGAAGAGTGCCGCGGGTTAGTGCAGAGTGCCGCGGGTTACTGAAGAATGTCGCGGGTTACTGAAGAGTGCCGCGGGTTACTGCAGAGTGTCGCGGGTTACTGCAGAGTGTCGCGGGTTACTGAAGAGTGCCGCGGGTTAGTGCAGAGTGCCGCGGGTTACTGAAGAATGTCGCGGGTTACTGAAGAGTGCCGCGGGTTACTGAAGAGTGTCGCGGGTTACTGCAGAGTGTCGCGGGTTACTGAAGAGTGCCGCGGGTTAGTGCAGAGTGCCGCGGGTTAGTGCAGAGTGCCGCGGGTTACTGAAGAGTGTCGCGGGTTACTGCAGAGTGTCGCGGGTTACTGAAGAGTGCCGCGGGTTAGTGCAGAGTGCCGCGGGTTAGTGCAGAGTGTCGCGGGTTACTGCAGAGTGTCGCGGGTTACTGAAGAGTGTCGCGGGTTACTGCAGAGTGTCGCGGGTTACTGAAGAGTGTCGCGGGTTAGTGCAGAGTGCCGCGGGTTACTGCAGAGTGCCGCGGGTTACTGCAGAGTGCCGCGGGTTACTGCAGAGTGCCGCGGGTTACTGCAGAGTGCCGCGGGTTACTGCAGAGTGCCGCGGGTTACTGCAGAGTGCACCACTGGCACGTCTAGGCGTCATAATGGGCAGTGATCAAACCAATGCATAAATTAACTAAATATATAGCACAATGAATACCCGGCAGTACCCGGGTCTCTCTACCATTCTCCTACCACCCCCTTTCTCTTCCCATATCTCCTCCTCTCTTTCCCACTCCTTCCCCTCTCTCTACCTCTCCCCTCCCCCTCAATCCATCTCTCCTTTTCTCCCCCCCCCCCCCTACATTGCTTGGTAATTCAAACAGGGTAGTTATACAGTTCGTGATTATTTATTAAAAACATCTTAAAGTAAAGAATGCCACGAAGGCGCAGTAGGCTGAGCAGGTCAACAGTGACGGGCCTGACGGGTGAGTGTGGCAGGACAGGAGTTAGTAAATGGTTTTACACTTAGTGTTGTCTGATGCTGGGGATTGATCCCCATCTCGCAGGAGGGTTAGTCATACCGGGCCATGTGATCAGCAGCCTGTACTGGCAGACTCATGGAGTGCATTATGAAGATTTGTTAGACATTAAAACACTCAATCCATAAACTCTTAAGGTCAAAGTCATTGCATCAAAGTGTGTGTGTGTGTGTGTGTGTGTGTGTGTGTGTGTGTGTGTGTGTGTGTGTGTGTGTGTGTGTGTGTACTCACTTAGTTGTGTCTGCAGGATCGAGCATTGACTCTTGGATCCCGCCTTTCGAGCATCGGTTGTTTACAGCAATGACTCCTGTCCTATTTCCCTATCATACCTGGTTTTAAAATTATGAATAGTATTTGCTTCCACAACCTGTTCCTGAAGTGCATTCCATTTTCCCACTACTCTCACCCTAAAAGAAAACTTCCTAACATCTCTGTGACTCATCTGAGTTTCAAGCTTCCATCCATGTCCCCTCGTTCTGTTACTATTCCGTGTGAACATTTCGTCTATGTCCACTCTGTCAATCCCTCTGAGTATCTTATACGTTCCTATTATGTCCCCTCCCCCTCTCCCTTCTTCTTTCTAGTGTCGTAAGGCACAGTTTCCTCAGGCGCTCCTCATACCCCATCCCTCGTAGCTCTGGGACGAGTTTCGTTGCAAACCTCTGAACCTTTTCCAGTTTCATTATGTGCTTCTTCAGATGGGGACTCCATGATGAGGCGGCATACTCTAAGACTGGCCTCACGTAGGCAGTGTAAAGCGCCCTGAATGCCTCCTTACTTAGGTTTCTGAATGATGTTCTACCTTTTGCCAGTGTAGAGTACGCTGCTGTCGTTATCCTATTTATATGCGCCTCTGGAGATAGATTAGGTGTTACGTCCACCCCCAGGTCTCTTTCACGCGTCGTCACAGGTAGGCTGTTCCCCTTCATTGTGTACTGTCCCTTTGGTCTCCTATCTCCTAGTCCCATTTCCATAACTTTACATTTGCTCGTGTTGAATTCCAGTAGCCATTTCTCTGACCATCTCTGCAACCTGTTCAGGTCCTCTTGCAGGATCCTGCAATCCTCATCTGTCACAACTCTTCTCATCAACTTCGCGTCATCCGCAAACATCGACATGTAGGACTCTACGCCTGTAAACATGTCGTTAACATATACAAGAAATAGAATTGGTCCCAGCACCGATCCTTGTGGTACTCCACCTGTTACTGTTCGCCAGTCCGACTTCTCGTCCCTTACCGTACCTCTTTGGCTCCTTCCTGTTAGGTAGTTCCTTATCCATGCTAGGACCTTTCCCCCCACCCCTGCCTGCCTCTCGAGCTTGAACAGCAGTCTCATGTGCGGTACTGTATCAAAGGCTTTTTGGCAGTCCAGAAATATGCAGTCTGCCCAACCATCTCTGTCCTGTCTTATCCTCGTTATTTTATCATAGAATTCCAGAAGGTTTGTTAGGCACGATTTCCCTGTCCAGAACCCATGTTGATGTTTGTTCACAAACCTAATGTTCTCCAGGTGTGCAACCAGTCGAAGCCTAATTATTCTTTCCAGTATTTTACAGGGGATGCTTGTCAGTGATACAGGTCTATAGTTAAGTGCCTCCTCCCTATCACCTTTCTTGAAGATCGGCACGACATTTGCCTTCTTCCAGCTACTGGGCAATTCTCCCGACATAAGTGACTCATTAAAGATCATTGCCAGAGGCACGCTGAGGGCCTGTGCTGCTGCTTTTAGTATCCACGGTGATACTTTGTCTGGTCCAACTGCTTTAGTTGCATCTAGAGTTGTCAACTGTTTCATTACCTCCTCTGCTGTCACCTCTATATCTGATAGTCTTTCATCTAGGGTAACCCCTTCCAACAATGGGAGCTGCTCCGGCTCGGTAGTGAACACTCCATGGGAACTGGCATTCAGTGCCTCGCAGATTTCCTTGTCACTTTCAGTATATGCCCCCTCTGTCTTCCTTAGTCTTGTCACTTGGTCGTTCACCGACATTTTTCTTCTGATATGACTGTGTAGTAACTTAGGTTGTTTTTTCGCTTTGATTGCAATATCTTTCTCATAGTCCCTTTCCGATGTTCGTCTTATGTTAATGTAATCGTTCCTAGCTCTGTTGTATCTGATCCTGTTGTCCTCTGTCCTTTGTCTTCTGTACTTCCTCCACTCCCGCCTGCTGGCCATTTTTGCTGCCTGACACTGTCTATTAAACCATGGGTTATTATATTCCTTCTTATTTTTTCCCTTTACTGTTGGTATAAATCTCTTCGGCCTCCTGGCATTTCTGTATGACTAGGTCCATCATATTTTGGACTGTTTTTCCTCCAAATTCTTCCTCCCATTGCACTTCACCCAGATAGTCCCTTATCCTCTTATAGTCCCCTTTCCTGTAGTCTACTCTCCTTTCCCAGATCTCTTGTCCCATGGTCATAAGTTTGAATTCCATTATGTAGTCAAAGACTAGGACACAATGGTCACTGGCCCCTAGAGGTATTTCATGCTCTAAATTCTCGATATCTTCTACGTTCTGGGTGAAAATCAGGTCTAATAGGCTCGGTGCATCTCCTCCTCTTTCCCTTGTGTCTTCCTTCACATGTTGTGTTAGGAAATTCCTGTCTATAACATCTACTAATTTTGCTCCCCACGTTTCGTCCCCTCCATGGGGATTCCTTGATTCCCAATTTATCTCTCCATGATTTAGGTCCCCCATGATCAGCAGCTTCGCTCTCATTCTGTGGGCTAGTGTTACTGCCTTCTGCAGTTCATCTATACATGCTTTGTTGTTGTCATCATACTCCTGCCTGGGTCTTCTACTGTTTGGTGGGGGATTGTAGATTACCAAGATCACAATCTTCCTCCCATCTACTGTCAGAGTTCCATGTATGAAGCTTGTGCACTCATTGGTAACTCGATTTCCCAGGTCTTCAAACTTCCATTTCCGCTTTATTAGGAGTGCCACTCCCCCTCCGTCACTGTGTCCTCTCTTTTCGGATCACCTGGTACCCTTCAGGAAAGATTGCATCTGAAATCATGTCATTAATTTTAGTTTCCACAATTGCAACTATGTCAGGATCTGCTTCACTCACTCTTTCTTTTATCTCTTCTGCTTTATTAGGTACCCCATCAGCATTGGTGTACCAAACCTTGAGATTCTTCATGGAAACTCTTGTACCAGAGTTCTCCCTTTCTCTGGGGGTCTGGGGGGTGACTGGGGGCAGGGGGGGATCTGGGGGGTGTCTGGGGGATGACTGGGGGCGGGGAGGATCCGGGGGATGTCCGGGGGATCCGGGGTGGGTGGGTGGGTGGGTGGGTAGGTGTGTGTGTGTGTGTGTGTGTGTGTGTGTGTGTGTGTGTGTGTGTGTGTGTGTGTGTGTGTGTGTGTGTGTGTGTGTGTGTGTGTGCGCGCGCGCGCGTGTGCATGCATTTATACATACACACACCCGTCTGAAGAGAGAGCAAGGGGAATGAACTCGTAGGTAGGTTAGGTTCGAATGAAGTCGAATAATACGTTGTATGAGAGGGGGGGGGGGGTCCAGCAATGCTAATTACCCATGTTGTCCGGAGTTCAATCATTACTGTGATGTGGCAATTCTCATTCACATCGCTACAAACCCTGATCTAAGACATTATATATTTCCGACTTAAAATACCTTCCATGGCCATTCGACCCCCCATAGCCGGTCACGGGAGAGACATCACAGCGCTACCAACCACATGTTTTAGATTCAGCTACTTATAAACAAAAGTTCCAAAGTAGCACGGGCTAATGGTGATCCCGTAGTGAACTTACCTGGCACAGGAGCAGGGCTGTAGTAGCAAGCAAAGTATTCTGGACTATAAGCAAACAATCACCATTTTCTGTTGGCGTGCCTCAGGGGTGGCGTCGACCTCCCCCAGCCCTGGTAATGCCCCCAGGTGACGACCCTGGAGTACCCGCATCACCTGGCCCAGGGGGGGCGGGTGCCCAAGCGGCTAAGGTCGTAGATTAAAAATAACAAGATCTTCCCTGGCAGTAACCTGGCACAGTGCCAACTAAAAACGTAACTGAAAAGATGACGGCGGAGCAGTAACGCATCTTAGGTGCGCTCTAGTGTTGTGTCTCCTCTTGGTGAAGGGGAGGTGTCCTTACTGCTTGGTGAAGGGGGAGGTGCCCTTACTGCTTGGTGAAGGGGGAGGTGCCCTTACCACTTGGTGAAGGGGGAGGTGCCCTTACTACTTGGTGAAGGGGGAGGTGCTCTTACCACTTGGTGGAGGGGGAGGTGTCCTTACTGCTTGGTGGAGGGGGAGGTGCCCTTACCGCTTGGTGGAGGGGGAGGTGCCCTTACCGCTTGGTGAAGGGGAAGGTGCCCTTACCGCTTGGTGAAGGGGGAGGTGTCCTTACTGCTTGGTGGAGGGGGAGGTGCCCTTACCACTTGGTGAAGGGGGAGGTGCCCTTACCACTTGGTGAAGGGGGAGGTGCCCTTACCACTTGGTGAAGGGGGAGGTGCTCTTACCACTTGGTGGAGGGGGAGATGTGCTTACTGCTTGGTGGAGGGGGAGGTGCCCTTACCACTTGGTGAAGGGGGAGGTGCCCTTACTACTTGGTGAAGGGGGAGGTGCTCTTACCACTTGGTGGAGGGGGAGGTGTCCTTACTGCTTGGTTGAGGGGAGGTGCCCTTACCACTTGGTGAAGGGGGAGGTGTCCCTTACTACTTGGTGGAAGGGGGAGGTGCTCTTACCACTTGGTGGAGGGGGAGGTGTCCTTACCACTTGGTGAAGGGGGAGGTGTCCTTACTGCTTGGTGGAGGGGGAGGTGCCCTTACCACTTGGTGAAGGGGGAGGTGTCCTTACTGCTTGGTGGAGGGGGAGGTGCCCTTACCACTTGGTGAAGGGGGAGGTGCCCTTACTGCTTGGTGGAGGGGGAGGTGTCCTTACCACTTGGTGAAGGGGGAGGTGTCCTTACTGCTTGGTGGAGGGGGAGGTGCCCTTACTGCTTGGTGGAGGGGGAGGTGCCCTTACTGCTTGGTGGAGGGGAGGTGCCCTTACTGCTTGGTGGAGGGGAGGTGCCCTTACTGCTTGGTGGAGGGGGAGGTGCCCTTACTGCTTGGTGGAGGGGAGGTGCCCTTACTGCTTGGTGGAGGGGAGGTGCCCTTACCACTTGGTGGAGGGGAGGTGCCCTTACCACTAAGTGCTAACCTATCACAGTTTACCGAGATCTGAACCACTGGTCCCCGACTTCCTAGCTATTAATACCTGTTGCTGTTTAAAACATCTGTGTATTTGTTCGTGAAACGGAGAATGGAAAACTATATCTTGAAAATAGTCTTGAAAAAAGAAAACTATCTTGAAACTACAACATCCAGAAGAGTAATAGTTTGATCCCATTACATTTCTTAACCCTCTGCACTGCAGATGAAAATCATCTTTCTCCTCCTTGATTAATTCACGTTTTCAAGTCACTTCCAAATAACATCTCTTGACTTTTATCACGTTTGGAAAAAACTGTCTGTTGAAGCCAAACAATTGCAGTGAAATTGTGTAAGTATAAACGTGGGACAAACTGGCGCTTCCTCGGACTAATGAGTATCTGCTGAGATAAATCAAGCAAATTTGCCTGTATTCGTACACATTTGCTTAGTAAATAAAATAATAATTACTTAATAAATTTTACGGCTGGTGTATAGTGGAGACCGGATACATGCTCACTCCTTCCCGGACACGATAACTGACAATGTTGCACTGTGCAACGTATCAATACCAAACATCACTTTTCTTGATCACTGATACCCTCTCCTACAACCCCTCTCAAGAACTGTTATTATAAGAATCTGTTTAGTCTATAACCTTATGAACATTGTATAGCACCAACGCTGGTGTCTAGGACTCTAATAAGATCACTGTTTTATATTGAAATGTTACAAAGTTACAAGACACATTGCTTTGTGTGTGTGGGTAAAGTACCTATTGTCATCAAGTTACATTAGTTTGTGTTTATATGATGTAATGCTTATTTTCTCCAAGTTCACAGTACTAAGGTCAACAAATCACTACTAAACATAGTGATATAGTAATATAGTATTGCAAAACCTTACCCTATATGGCAAAAACCTTATCATATATGACAAACAACCTCACCATATATGGCAAAAAAACACCATATATGGAAAAAAATCTCATCATATGGGCCAAAAAATCACCATATATGGCAAAACCCCTCATCATATATGAGGAGACACAGGTGAAGAAATGCGACCAGAGAAGCACAAGAGCACCACCAATTAACCAACAGGGGACACACACACACACACACACACACACACACACACACACACACACACACACACACACACACACACACACACACACACACACACACACACCCACCATTAACGAGCTAGTAATTGACCGTAAACTGATCGTTACCCAACGAACAGACTGGCAACCACAACCCCGTCTCTTCCAGACACCCCACAACCTATAACACCCCTCAAGTGACAGGAACAACCCAGCGGGTTTTCTTCTTAGTGGGGAGTGTTGTACAACTGTACATGCTGCTGTGGCGGTGTGTTCACCCACAGGATGAGTGACGCTGCCCAATACTGTCACTATGGCTGTGTGTCCACCCACAGGATGAGTGACGCTGCCCAATACTGTCACTATGGCTGTGTGTCCACTCACAGGATGAGTGGCGCTGCCCAATACTGTCACTATGGCTGTGTGTCCACTCACAGGATGAGTGGCGCTGCCCAATACTGTCACTATGGCTGTGTGTCCACTCACAGGATGAGTGGCGCTGCCCAATACTGTCACTATGGCGGTGTGTCCACCCACAGGATGAGTGACGCTGCCCAGTACTGTCACTATGGTGGTGTGTCCACCCACAGGATGAGTGACGCTGCCCAGTACTGTCACTATGGTGGTGTGTCCACTCACAGGATGAGTGACGCTGCCCAGTACTGTCACTATGGCGGTGTGTCCACCCACAGGATGAGTGACGCTGCCCAATAAACTAGCTCATCTGTGTAAAATTTTAATATTGTGTAACACTAAACAAAACACATTGATATTAAAGTGAATAGCTATTGAAATAGATGAGGGGAGAGAGAGAAGGGGGGGGGGGGAATGGATGAATATGAGCAGGTAAGGAGGGGGGGGTGGGGAAGGTAGAGGGTGGGGGTGGGATGTAGATATCTCAAGAACAAGCCAACTATGATAACCAAGGTAACGATGGCAGTTGGTGTCACCTGAGGGTCCACAGGTGGACCATGAGTGCCGGGCCAGGTGGCCCCCAGATGACACTACAGCCAACATTGTCTTTACTGGACCCATATGTTCCTCTAATGACCAATAAAAACATGTGACTGCTGGCATGGTGTGTGGCTCTGGGTAATTCTGTCATGCTGCCATACACACACATTGATGTATATCTCAACTACATATACATCAATGTGTGTACATCATTGTATATCTCAACTTCTTCAACTTCTATATATATATATATATATATATATATATATATATATATATATATATATATATATATATATATATATATAATATGCGCACACACACACACAGGAGTTGTGAAATAATTAATAATACAAATCAAAATAAAACAGTGATCAAGAAATCTCTCTGCAGGTCACAATCGCCAGCAACACCATTGTCGATATTCACCATCGACACAATTATCTACAATCGTTATCGGCCAGATTATTTATAATCATTTAATCATCAATTCGTACCTGTATTATACACCAATCTTTTAGAATATAATCATTAAATTTGGCTATTATCCATGATTTTTTTTTATTTTCAATATATAAAATTCTTTGCCTATAGCATAATCACTGTCGGCTGCCATTATCTATTTTAACCCTAATTTTCTTTATAATTATGCAATTAGATATAATTATCTATAATGAGAGTACATGGGAAAATCATAATGATAGCCAGTGTGGGCTACACCAAGGTTATCTCCTTGCGTCGCTAAACTGCTCTCACATTATCCCATACTATCTCTACCAAGAAACAGATTCAGGACTGTCAGCCCCAACGCTCTCAATATATAGGCAAGACGAGAGCACGTGTGCATGACAATATACACATCATGGCTCCATTCAAGATCGCATTATTTCTAGACATAGACCACCCTAGACCCCCCTGACCAGCCAATCCGAATCCGAAGGAAGAATAATTGTAATGAGGGAGGTGTAATCATTGGTCCCAGTCAACCAATGAGAATGCAAGGCAAGACTACCTGGTACAGAGTTACGACCTTATCACACCCTTCTGGAATATATATATCTATATATTACCGAGTATTTTTTTTTCACTATGCTGAGGATGTTAAGTTTTACTTTAGTGAAGACCATCAGGACAATTTTTTGGTTCTACCACAGACGTGGCCACACATTTACAATGCTAACCAGCATATATACATTTTCTTCTGTCCCTCCATGGACAGGGTTAGAGATCTGTTAAACATATAGTTCAGGGATTTATTGAACAATCAATACACAGAAGACGACTATAGTACTTTTAAAATGCTAATGTAACCTACATAAATACACAGATTTACGTCTGTCCTACATAAACAGTGTTCGAGGTCTCTTTTTACATCGTGTCATATATATATATATATATATATATGTCGTACCTAGTAGCCAGAACGCACTTCTCAGCCTACTATGAAAGGCCCGATTTGCCTAATAAGCCAAGTTTTCATGAATTAATTGCTTTTCGACTACCTAACCTAACTTTTTCGGGTACCTAACCTAACCTATAAAGATAGGTTAGGTTACGTTAGGTAGGGTTGGTTAGGTTCGGTCATATATCTACGTTAATTTTAACTCCAATAAAAAAAAATTGACCTCATACATAATGAAATGGGTAGCTTTATCATTTCATAAGAAAAAAATTAGAGAAAATATATTAATTCAGGAAAACTTGGCTTATTAGGCAAATCGGGCCTTGAATAGTAGGCTGAGAAGTGCGTTCTGGCTACTAGGTACGACATATATATATATATATATATATCACACCAATGTCTCTCATACTGTGACAGGGTAAGATAGCTGCTATAGAAAGTAGTGTGTTATTAAGCACTTGACCACTGAAGGTGATCAGGTCTACTGGAAGTAAAAAATAAGCTAACGTCTCCCTATCTCTCTCTCACCTCTTACCTCTCACCCTTGTGTGTGGCCACGTCTGTGGTAGAAAGTAAATAATAATAATGAAAAAAAACTTTGCCATCTTCTCCTCTCTACCCCTACCCTCTCCCCCCAACATAACCCCCTCTCCTTCCCCAACTCCTTCCCTGTGTGTACTCACCTAGTTGTGTTTGCGAGGGTTGAGCGTCGGCTCTTTGGTCCCGCCTCTCAATTGGTGTACAGATTCCTGAGCCTACTGGGCTCTATCTTATCTATATTGTGTCCCCCTTTTTCGCGTACTACCCCGTATATCTTTATCTACAATATCAATTCCTCTGAGAATTTTGTAGGTAGTGATCATGTCTCCCCGAGATCTCCTGTCTTCCAGTGACCTGAGATGCATCTCGCACAACCTTTTCTAGTAACTCATGCCTCTTAGTTCTGGGACTAGTCTGGTGGCATACCTCTGAACGTTTTTCAGCTTCGTCTTGTGCTTGACAAGGTATGGGCTCCATGCTGGGGCCGCATACTCCAGGATTGGTCTTAGTGTATTGTGAAGACTAATAATAAACAGAAGCTCCCCTATGACTCTGTAATATCCCCATTGGTCAAACTATTATGTATTAGCGATAAGACCTACCATTAATGTATGATGACTTACTGTAAATATGTAGCTCTTGAAATAGCACTTTTTCTGTAACTAGCTTACATTGTAACTATAAGGTGTGAAGGGTAGATGAAATTGTTTATGAAATAATCTAAGATGAGGTCTGATAAAGACCTTTTGTGCCCTCTGTAATGCTTTTGCGCTACCGCTCACAGGATGAGTATGGGGTGCACAATAAACTAGCCGCCTTCGGCGGCAACAATCAAAAAATCAATATGTGGTATACAAGGTTCTGAACAATTCCTTACACAGGTTCCTGAAGGCAGTTCTGATGTTAGGCAGCCTCGTATATGCTGCAGATGTTATTATTTTGATGTGGGCTTCAAGAGACAGGTTTGGTGTGATATCAAATCTTAGATCTTTCTCTCTGTCCGTTTCATGAAGGACTTCATCTCCCATTCGGTAACCTGTGTCTGGCCTGTTTCCTCCGTCTAGTTTCATTACCTTACATTTAGTTGGGTTGAACTTTAGTAGCCATTTGTTGGACCATTCCTTCAGTTTGTCTAGGTTATCTTATAGCCATACTATCTTCCTGTCTTAATCCTCTTACTTTTTGCATCATCAGCAAACATGAGAGGAACGAGTATATTCCCTCTGGGAGATCATTTACATATAACAGAAACGGTATAGGTCGAAGGACTGAACCCTGTGGGACGCCACTGGTGACGCCTTGCCACAAGAGAATTAATAGGATAAAGACGTTGACCAGACCACACACTAGAAATTGAAGGGACGACGACGTTTCGACTTGAGAATGGTCCAGGACGGACCGAAACGTCGTCGTCCCTTCAATTTCTAGTGTGTGGTCTGGTCAACATACTTCAGCCACGTTATTGTGACTCATCGCCTGCATAGGATAAAGACAGTTTATTTAACACAAGAGGTACACGCACTTGGGAACACAGGTGAAATTGAGTGCCCAAATGAGCCATAAAAACATTAGAAAGAAGTTTGTTTAGTGTCAGTAGTTAATAAATGTATTGTATTAGGAAGTGATATTGTGGGGTAGCAGACTCCATACACAGTTTCAAGTGTAGATATGATACAGCCCAATAGACTCAGGAACCTGTACATCACAGTTGATTGACAGTTGAGAGGCGGGACTAAAGAGCCGATGCTCAACCCCCGCAAGCACAATTAGGTGAGCACACCCACCCCTATCTCCCCGTCTGCTCTGCTCCCCAACAGGGAGGAACGGGGCCAACCCCGACCCACCTGTGACACTATAAAATCACAATTAATCCTACAAAGTTCAACGACTCAAGCCCCAAGCTTCTGGCCTCCTTCCTCACCCACACTCTCATTGATATATATATATATATATATATATATATATATATATTTATATATATATATATATATATATATATATATATATATATATATATATATATATATATATATATATATATATATATATATATATATATAATAATGGAAATGTGTGTGTGTCTTGAAGCATGAAAGCAAAACGCTTGAGGATAGCCTCAACCAATCTGTCCAGGTAATTGATGGTTATCTTGAGGTTATCTTCAGATGGTTTCGGGGCTTAGCGTCCCCGTGGCCCGGTCCTCTACCAGGCCTCCCTTTTGTTACACACCCCCAGAAAGCAGCCCGTAGCAGCTGTCTAACTCCCAGGTACCTATTTACTGTTAAGTAACAGGAGAATCAGGGTGAAAAACTCTGCCCATCGGTTCCCGCCGGCGCCCGTGATCGAGCCCGGGACCACAGGATCACGCGTACAGTGTTCTGTCCGCTCAGCCACCGGGTCCCAAATCATCGTGGCACGGTGATTTGCTCTGTGAACATCCTGGTGAATTGTAGACTGGCATGACCTTGAAATCGCTATAGAAACAAATTTATTTTAACTTAGTAAAATATCAAGCACTGACATCAGCAAAATAAGAAAAATATCAAAATCTATCCATCATACTTTGTCTGTAAGAGTCAAATGTATGTGTTCCTAACATCAACACCTAGTTACTAACCACCCTACTCCCAACCATTGCTCCAAAACACCACCTAAGTCAGTCTCAATGATGTGTAACGAACGTGTTTACATGTTAGTAATACATAGCAATACTTGCTAAATAGTGACACATTATACATTGTGACATTTAAAACACACCAGAGAGAGAGAGAGAGAGAGAGAGAGAGAGAGAGAGAGAGAGAGAGAGTGAGAGAGAGAGAGAGAGAGTGAGAGTGAGAGTGGCAGACCAGAATACTTCACATAAGCTTGGACGTGTGCTCTCATTTATTGTCAATAGTTCTACATTTCCTTGGATAGGTTTTTATTGGAACATTGCCGGATCGACCTGCGTGCCCGGTCGATCCGCTCACCGGAGCTCCCCGGGAACCACCGGTTACCCAACCTAGTGATATACAAACCCCGTATATGCTAATGTGGTCGGTGTGGTTCGCCAGGGGGGGGAGAAGGGGGTACAAATACCACATAAACTCCACGATCGTTAATTTACCTGGAAGGCTTGTCTGGTTAAACGGCATATTAGTCTGCCCTTTCTCATACAATACCTGCATTCATCAGCTCATAATCGTGGCTGACATTAGCATAATGCTGACGATTCACTTATATTCTTACCTATTTACATAATAATAGGACCAATAGGGCGTCAATAGACAGATACATTGAATAACTCAACCCACAGAAAATGAGATATTTACATAAATATTGATAAAATGATAATGTTTGCTTCATATACGTGTGTGTGTGGGGGGGGGTTGTTTCATCCAAGTTATTGGGACATTCTCTGAACACACATTTTGCCAATTTGTTACCTTGTTCAAAATAGATAATGCAGTCATCTAATGAAGCATTAGCACTCCAGTAAGGGGAATTAAAACGACACAAGGGGGCCAGATTCACGAAGCAATTACGCAAACACTTACGAATCTGTACATCTTTTCTCAATCTTTGGCGACTTTGTTTACAATTATTAAACAGTTAATGAGCTCCGAAGCACCAGGAGGCTGTTTATAACAATAACAACAGTTGATTGGGAACTTTTCATGCTCGTAAACTGTTTAATAAATGTAACCAAAGCTGTCAAAGATTGATGAAAGATGTACACGTTCGTAAGTACTTGCGTAACTGCTTCGTGAATCTGGCCCAAATGCACTAACACGAGTGAACTTGTCTTACGACATCGCCAGCTGCATCTTTACCCCTCAACCCACCAACCCGTGACGTGCTCACTACCTCAGACACAGACCAGCTAGAGAACATCTCGTGTGTGTGTGTAACACTCCACTACGGGCTCACCATAGCCCGTGCTACTTGGATCCTTTTTGTTCCTAGTAGCGAATCTTTAAAAACATCATTTCGTGTGTGACAACGACTCAACACCCCGCTATAATCACGCCGAATCTGTTGAAACGATCACATTCTTGAGAAAATCTTGATCATCTTCGTCCATTAACAAAATATTAAAGAAATGAAAACCGAAAAGATATTCTATTAGGTAAGCAATTAAGAGTAATATTTTGCCTCTTGTTCTTTAATAATATTAATATTTAGGGAAAGACACAAGCAACATTGTGGTCCTGCTCGAGTCTATTGTTAAAACAGGATAAGAGATAAGACGCCAGCTCCCTTCCCCTGCCCCCCTCCCCCCCAAACCTTCCTAGCCCCTCCCCAGCTTTTAATCTCGTATCCTGTCGTCTATTAATCTCGTGTCCCTTATAGAAACAATCACGCATCGGCGGGTTCTCATTAGATCCTTCATACAAACCTCTCGGCCTCGTCCTCTTTATCCGAATTTGTCTCCTTTGCTGATGATGCTGCCTCTGCTGTTGCTGCTATTGATGCTGCTGCTTCTATTGACGATGCTGCTGCTGCTGCCTCTGCTACAGATGCTGCTATTTTTGTCTGCGGTATATGTAATTAGGGACAGAGCCAATAACCTAAGGCGCCACAAGCTCCAGATATTAATTAAATGATTGTTCTGGGCTGATGATATTAAGTATGGAGTATTATTACGAAGCCTCTATGTCTTTACATTATGGTATTTACATCATGTCCTTCCTCTCTCCCACTCCCTCCTTTCCCTAACCCTTCCCCTCTCGCCATCCTCTCCACCTATTCCACAATATATTCTCTAGTTATTCTTTACAGCAAACACAAAGGAGAAGCCTCTCAAAAAATGACTCCTGGATGTTCTTTTAATAACCAGTTTTTTTTTAGTAAATAAAATAAATTTCGCGAACTGCAACGAATTCCGGTTATTTTTTATTTTGTTAAATGTAGATTTTCTAATGATTTTTTTTTTGGGGGGGGAAGGGTGGGGGGGGGCACAGACTTTTGTGTTGTCTTCGTTAGTGGCGCGTTGTTATACATACATACATATACATATACATACATTATATATATATATATATATATATATATATATATATATATATATATATATATATATATATATATATATATATATAAATTTGTGAGGGTACCACCTCTGGTGCCAATGTGGGGACCCATAGCCTCGGAGAAGAAAATAAAAAGTATTCAGAGGAGACCTTGTGGTTTCTCACTGAACACTAATATTATCTTCTCCTACCACCCCCATTCTTTTGTATGTACACATATATATTTACTTTATTTGAACTTTGTTACAAAAAAGGAGTTACATATGGGTTACAAAGATGATTGTCATAGGTTGTCGAGTTCCTCCAGCTCCTCAGATGGCGGGCAGGAACCCTGGATGCAGTGCGCATTTCCCCTCTGTATTGCCACACTGAGGCGCTGGAAAAGAAAGCTTGCAGCTCTCGGGTCCCTTGTTGTTTCAATGAGCCTAGAACCCAGTTCCTTCAAAAAACTGGTAGCACTTTTACCCCAGGCGCCGAGTGTCTCAGAAGCAATGGGGACAAAATTGTAGTGGTGATCCAGTTCTCTATACTTACGGGATTTGGCTGCTTCCCTGTGGGTGGCAGCGCCACCTGGTTGTGCATATATATATATATATATATATATATATATATATATATATATATAAATTTGTAATATAGTTAAACCGAAGCCAATCACTGTAAGATGTTTAAAGTTTGTTAAATTTCATTTCAATTTCATTTTAAATTACTAAAAAAAAATTATGTTAATAGAATGCCTCTAAAATTAAGTCAATCAAATATGCCAAAAAAAATTAACATTGCATTGATGATTAGTCGTGTATATAAGCCATTACACACCAACTGTTCTTCACTTTAAGCCCCCCAAAAATAGTTCTCTCCGCCTCTTGCGGCTATACAGGGTTCCTAGGCCTGTTGTATTTTGACAACCCCGGCCTACAAGTGTGAGGTATAGATGGGGTGAATGTAGGTTTGTTTCCCCTTGGCTAAGACCACTCAAGATTAGTCTATCCTAGTCTGTTCATCAAGTGGTGTTAGTGAGAGAGAGAGAGAGAGGAATGAAAAGCACTGTAATATCACAGGGAGGAAGGGAAAAGGGAGAGGGGAGACAGAGAGAGACAGGCAGGGAGAAAAAGAGACAGACAGAAAGAGAGAGAGACAGAGATACAGAGATACAGAGAGAGAAAGATAGAGAGAGAGAGAGAGAGAGAGAAAGAGAGAAAGATACAGAGAGAGAGAGAGAGAGAGAGAGAGAGAGAGAGGATAAAGGGGATGGCAGGGAAAATGAAGAAGAAAAAAAAAGTTGAAAAAATAGTGCACATAAGAGATGAGAACGATTAAAGCCGAGAAAGAGAGAGAGAGAGAGAGGAAAGACATGTAAAGAAGGCAAAAGAGAAGAGAAGAAGCACAGACGGGATAAAGAGTATAAACTGACCACCACAAACAACCCCCCACAACAGAAAACGGGCGTCGGAAATATGTTATGATTATATTCACAGGACGAAGGCCACCACGCCACCTAACCGCAATCAATACTACCCGTACATGTGATTAGCAGGGAGCCTCGACCCCGCCCTCTACCGCCAACACCTCCAAGGGGGGCGACACACCCGTCAACACCAACTGAGAATCACTCACCTGGAGAGCCCGAAGTGCTAATAATATTAGCTTCGGATTTTCGGCAACTTCTTTAATACTCGTCTTTGGCGGAAGAGTCACACTAAAGGGGTCGAACACAGGTAATCCTTTCAGGGGAAAAATATCTCCTGATTTTTTGTAAATTCTTCGTCTGGACGGGTGATGATGCAGGCACACTGAGTGATGACTTACGGTACGGAGGAGATGGGAAGGGAGGTGGATGAAGGGGAAACAGAGGAAAAAGAACAGAAAGAGGAGGGGAAATAAGAAATAAAGGGTGCAGGAGGAAGAGGGGAAGGTAAAGAGGGGATGGGAAGAGAGGTAGTAAGGAAAAGGACTGAGGTGGTTCAGAAGTTATATTAATACAGGAATACACATTAGTTCCCTTCTAATGAACACCATTAACTGTAGTATACACATATGCTGTAATTACCTCCATTGATCACAGGCCTCCCTTATTAGAGGGCTTCCTGTCACCCTCCCCCCCTCGACCTACCCCCCCTTTCCCCCGCACGCACGCGCACACACGCATACACACACACACACACACACACACACACACACACACACACACACACACACACACACACACACACACGCATACACACTGTCATGTACAAGTTAATAAAGCCTGTAACCAGAATAAATTACAATAATTAATAATTATTAATTACAAATGAAAAATGTTTTCACCTCAAGTCAAAATACATGACAAAATAATTATATACCGTTATGATTTGTGTATATTTTACAGTAGAAAACAAGAACACTGACACACCATATTTGATGTGTTTAGTAAGTCACATGTTGAAAACTGACTGTGGAGTAGTCGGGTTTATATATGAGAATAATTTACAGCGTAGGTACTATATGTGTGTGTGTGTGTGTGTGTGTGTGTGTGTGTGTGTGTGTGTGTGTGTGTGTGTGTGTGTGTGTGTGCGCGCGCGCGCATGCGTCTGTCCGTCCGTCCGTCCAAAGTTGAAAAACCTGGGGTTATACGAGTGCCACAGTCTAGCTTGGGTCGGCCGAAGTGTCAAGCTTCAAGAAATATCGACATCAATTGCGACCCCTCCTCCTCCCTTTTTCTTCCCAGCTGGCCATTTTCATAAAGTCTGAAATAAAATCAGGGGAGTTTTCTTTTTCGTAAAGTTGTCATGCTTATTTTCACCATAATCATGATCTCCCACACCACTACATCACCGAATGCCCAGTTATCAGACCAGCCAGACCCGTTGGCATACCTGCAGCTTTTGCAATCACTTTATTACCTCTCGTGTGCCTTGATGATATCCTCACAATGCCCCCCAAGAGTTTGCCAGTGAAGGCTACTGATCACATGGCCCTGTGTGACGGCCACTTTCTTTAGCCTGACGTAAGTGGAACTAACAGAACTTAGAACAAATCCACAAGGGCCGTGACGAGGATTCGAACCTGCGTCCGGGAGCATCCCAGACACTGCCTTAATCGACTGAGCTACGACAGGGTAAAAGGGTTGAAAAGGAACAGAAAGAGAACTTTTTGTTCCCTTGTGGATTTGTTCATTTGATGCATCACGTTATTGTGATCTCTGTGTGATAACAGAACTTAGCCTCGACAGGCTGTTACAACACGCTGCACACAGTCTAGGGCAGCGGCATCAATGCTCTTGTACCTGAAGATGTGTGAATAAGATAACGGGCTCACCATAGCCCGTGCTACTTGGAACTTTTTGTTCCAGGTAGCGAATCTTTAACAACAACAACCTGAAGATGAGGATAAGAGAGTTCACTCGCCGCGCATCTTCGTGGGTTACTCTTAAACGATGAATATAATATATTCATATATTCATTCACCTTAAACGATGAATATAAATTTTCAGGTTACAGTGTTATATGAAGGGATACCTTCATGACCAGTCGTGGTATCTCAGTCAAATACAAATCATACTCGTTGAATGCTTTCTCCTAAGAATTACCTTAAATGGTACGCAAATACATTAGCATGGAAATAAAATATAACATTACGTAAAAAAAAAATACATTATACAAGTCAATAAATTAGCGTTTGGGATTGTAGGCAAATAAAACAGCACGCAGATGATACAAGTCGGGGATATAATGGTCTTGACAGGTTACAGCTTTCCAGTATACTGGAAATTCAGTATGTATCATGTTTATAGTGTACGAGCGTGGACCACCAGCACGAGATAGAGTGGGCCTTGGGTCCCACCTGTATGTGTCACATACACATACAGATGGACACATACAGATGGACACACACAGGTGGACACATACAGGTGGGACCTTTTACGGCTCAGGGGTCTTCTTGACCTACATTTGTTCCTATGTACTTTGACGGCAGGTGGGGGGGGGGGTGACGACGACGATGGGTCAGACGATAGCTAGGACAGGGGGGGGCAGACGACAGATCACGGGGGGAGGGGCAGACGACAGGTCGTAACATTCACCTGCTGATAAACATTCTAACTTTAACAGTACAAACACTTGATATTATGCCGAAAAATGTTCATATTTTTTTGTGTATTACTTATATTTCTCATTTTAGTGAGATAAGAGTCGACTTCAACTCCCACCCACAAGGCCGCCCAAAAGGGTGGTTCACCACCCCGCCCACCACCCTCTAACACCGCCCACTAACACCACCCATTACGTGTATTAGATGACCGTCAAAGGTGGGCAAGTTTGGCCTGGCCGACGCTCAACTTGCTCCATTACGAGGACATATTCCCGGACTAAACTCTATATTGTGTGATGCTGCTTAGTTAGCCTAACGCGGAGTGACGGTGAGGCGGACATGTGAGGGGGGGGGGGGTGGGGGGGGGGGGCGAGGCGGGCATGTTGGGGTGGGGGTCGGTGGGTGGGTGAGACGGGCATGTGGGTGGGGGGGCGGGTCGGAGGGTGGGCGAGACGGGCATGTGGGTGGGGGGGCGGGTCGGAGGGTGGGCGAGACGGGGGATGTGGGTGGGGGTTCGTGGGTGGGCGAGGCGGACATGTGGGAGAGGGTGGGATGGTGGGTGAGGCGGGCATGAGGGTGGGGGTGTGAGGGTGGGTGAGGTGCTACTGGTGGAACAAGCCCCCCCCCCTCATTACTAACAAGGCAGAACTAGCTCACTATCAAACAACAAAGACAGCACCATCAGGTGAGAAACAGTTCAACACAAGATAGGAACATTCAGAAGACAAGCGAGAACAGAGATACACAATGGGCAGAGTTTCTTTCGCCCTGATGCACCTCTTTACCTAGCAGTAAACAGAGACCTGGGAGTTTGCATCTTGGGAATGTATGAGAGAAATGTGTAGTAGATGTGAGGACACAGAGATCGGGAGTCAATACATCAGACAACAGACACTTTAGAAAGGTGGTGTCCATGAGCTAACAGCTCGATTCTGCAAACACAAGTAATTACAAATAGTAAATGCACACACGCACGGACACACACACACACACACACACACACACACACACACACACACACACACACACACACACACACACACACACACACACACACGGACATACTCGCACACGCGCGCGCGCGCACACACAAATGAGCCACAGACACTCAAACAAAAACTTTTTCAGTGTCTGTAGTTAAATGCAATGCACTAGGAAGTGATGTGGTGGAGGCTGACTCCATACACCATTTCAAGTGTAGATATGATAAAGCCCAATAGGCTCAGGAATCTGTCCACCAGTTGATTGACAGTTGAGAGGCGGGTCCAAAGAGCCGAAGCTCAACCCCCGCAAGCACAAATAGGCGAGTGCACGAGAGCATTTTTATTAACACATTTAGGTATATCTGCATTTGTGCAGCTGCCCTAGACTATATGAAGGGGAGTACAGTGTGTGTCAAGAACTAGCTACCCTAGACTATATGAAGGGGAGTACAGTGTGTGTCAAGAACTAGCTACCCTAGACTATATGAAGGGGAGTACAGTGTGTGTCAAGAACTACTACCCTAGACTATATGAAGGGGAGTACAGTGTGTGTCAAGAACTAGCTACCCTAGACTATATGAAGGGGAGTACAGTGTGTGTCAAGAACTAGCTACCCTGGACTATATGAAGGGGAGTACAGTGTGTGCCAAGAACTAGCTGCCCTAGACTATATGAAGGCGAGTACAGTGTGTGTCAAGAACTAGCTGCCCTAGACTATATGAAGGGGAGTACAGTGTGTGTCAAGAACTAACTACCCTAGAGCCAGGCATGTCAAATGATGCGGCCCTGCTGATTCTACACTCAGAGCAAAGTATCTTGAAGTGGGGATACCTAGTTTCTTTTCAAACCTTCCTGAAAAGTTTAAGAACTTCAGAAAGTTTGCCATAAGGACTATGGCAATGTTCGGTTCTACCTGTGTGTCTGAACAGTTATTTTCCTTCGTGAAATCAACAAAAAACTTCTCAGAGAACAAGGATGACTGATCCACACTTGTTATTTCTGATCAAAGTGAGAACTCCAAAGACGTTTCAGCCAGACATAGCAAAAGTTGTCATTAAAAACAGGTGTGAAGCCCCAGAACAAAACACCAAAAATGACTGAATAGTCGTAAATAGATGTTCATTTTGAACTGTTGTAATTTTTGTACAATGTATTTGTTGCTGTTGCATAGACGTCTATGTTGCCGTTTAAAATTACTTTTCTTCCGTTTGTTAAACTACTCCATTACTTTGCATTCATGCATGTGGCTAGCCGCTAAACCATTTGTATGCACAGTGTATGTTTCTCAGTTTCAGTAATAAAAATATTCTGCAATAATTGTTATTATATGACTTAAATTAGTTGTGGTGTGTGGTCCTCATGCCAAGACAAATGTGGCCCATATGGCCCTCGGGGAATCCTCAGTTTGACATTCCTGCCCTAGACTACTTGAAGGGAAGTACAGAGTGTGTCAAAAGCTAGCTGCGTGATGCTAGAAAAATTCCCCATCACACAGGATGGTTAGTCATACAGGGTCATGTGATCACTAGTCTTCACTGACAAACTCTGGGTGCATTATGAGGATATATCCTCAAGGACACGATAAGTAATAAAGTAATTGCAAAGCTCCAGGTACCTCATGCCAACGGGTCTGAAGGGTCTGATAACTGGGCATTCGGTGATGTAGTGTGGGAGATCATGCCCCAGTTCCTGCTCACAAAGTTTGCACCTGAAGTGCTCAGGATTGGGAGATCCGTCACCTGTAACCACCTGCCGCAGGTAACCCAACCTGATCCTGGCAACCACTGTGTCGCACAGTCTGGTGGATGTTTTGTGCTGCCCATAGATATAGGTTTCAGATCTGAACAAATCTTAGCTTTTTATACTGGTGCTTTCAGGCACTTGGGAGTCGGTAATTTCTCTCCTATTAGACCTAAGTGTTTGGAACAATATAGTCTTGACAGCGCAGATAGGAATACATAGGTCTAATTCAAATTCATCTTTGTTTCACACTAATTTGGCTGCAATCTCTGTCATTATGATGGGTTATATTTACGTGTGATGGTATCCATACAAAAGAGATGTTATACCCTTTACTCTGTGCAGCGATCAGGTCATTTATAATTGCTAGTATGAGGTTCTTGTTGTCGATCTTGCTGGAGTTTTCAATTGCCTGAAGAGCAGACTGAATCACAAAATTCCTCCTCCTGTGTCTTAATGTTCTGGTAGCTAGTTTTAGTGCCACTAGTTCTGTTTGTGTCGAGGTCAGCCCGTTGTTTAACCTGACACTGACAGTCTTTGTGTATATATTATTTCTATAAAACCTACATGCTGCTGCAGTCCGTCCTGTAGACGATTGGACCGAGCCTTCGGTGTAGACACAGTGCTCCTGAGATCTTTAATTGCTGATGGAGGAGGCAATTGTTTCAAGTGTGACAGCTTTGAGAAGAGCAAGATTCTCATTACCTTTCTTGGTGACGGGTATGTATGATACTTGAATGCTGGGGTGGAGTTAAAGAGCAATATCAGTGACAGGTAGATTACATGGGCAAGGCGTGATAATCAACTAGGACTCTTAACATGTAGAATAATCTAGCATATTTACCAATGATACCAATATTTTTACCATTATGTGTTGTCAATGGTGCAATTTGTGTTTACCCTGGGTAGAGTATGAAGGAGGATAGAGAAGAGGAAGAAGAACGGGGTTAGTGGAAGAGGGGAAGAGATGATTAAAGGGGTGTGGAAGGGACAGCAAGACAAAGGGTGAAGACGAAGGAAACCGGGATTTACAGGGGCTGGAGAAAGTGCGGGGAATCAAGAGAATATGGGAAGGGAGACGAAATAGGTCATGAAAAGGAATTAAAGACGAAAGGGGCACGATTAAAAAGGGTGATAGGCTAAAACGAACAATGTGAAGAAGCAGAAAGAAGGAATGAGGAATGAAAGAGAGGTTCCACAAGAGGAAGGAGAGAGAAGAGATGAGAGGAGGAGAGAAGAGAGGCGGGCAGGGGCGGCTCCAGCAGCAGGAACAAGACGGCCGCCGCCCACGCCCACCTTCGCCACTACAAATAATCTACGTCACAATTAGCGTCACGCCCGCAAGGTAATCACGAAAAAAAATGAGGCTTTATTAATATTTCACACGAGGTCACGCGACGCAGATGTGGGGCGAGGGGGGGGGGTGGTATGAATGAGGGGGTGTTGGTCTGAAGGGGGGGGGGGGTGTTGGTCTGAAGGAGGGGTGTTGGTGTGAAGGAGGGGGGGGGGTGTCTTGAAGGAGAGGGGGGGTGTTGGTCTGAAGGGGGGGGGGGTGTTGGTCTGAAGGAGAGGGGGGGGGTGTCTTGAAGGAGGGGGGGGGTGTTGGTCTGAAGGAGGGGTGTTGGTCTGAAGGAGGGGGGGTGTCTTGAAGGAGGGGGGGTGTTGGTCTGAAGGAGGGGGGGTGTTGGTCTGAAGGAGGGGGGGGTGTTGGTCTGAAGGAGGGGGGGGGTGTTGGTCTGAAGGAGGGGGGGTGTTGGTCTGAAGGAGGGGGGGGTGTTGGTCTGAAGGAGGGGGGGGGGTGTTGGTCTGAAGGAGGTGGGGAGGGGTCGTGAAAGGAGGGTGAACTGAGGTGGCCTAAAAGGGGGGTACCGGAGGTAGCGGCCTGAAAGGGAGGTACCGGAGGTAGCGGCCTGAAAGGGGGGTACCGGAGGTAGCGGCCTGAAAGGGAGGGTGGGACCAGAGGTGGTGACCTGAAGGGGGAGAAGAACGAGGGATGTGGCCTAAAATTTTGACAAGTAGTAGAGGAGTTAGCGGTTTAGCAAGGCAAGATATCAAGCTGATAAGGATCCTGGAGGTTGAGGTCCAGATGAGCTTGAGCGCTTATGTATTGAGGTTCAGGGAGCGTCGTCATGGCCGAGACGGTGAGCAAGGTGGAGGTTACGAGGCCACTATATAACCTCCTCTCCACAACCTCTCTATAACCTCCACAACAACTCTGTCCATTAACTGCTTGAACGTATATTACGTTAAGATGTCTTTTTTTAAGTGTTTTGTTTACTGGGTGTATTTGTGACGTCAGATGGCGGTTGTCAGGATTCTGACGTCACTTCCATCGTGGTATCACGTGATGTATGTAAACCAATTGGAGCAGGAAGCATTAGAGTCAACTGTAACTGGTCAAGAAGCATCAACGAATCAGCACATGGAACTTGATGACGTATTGCTAGAGCCATTGGCTTGACTGGCTATCATGAGTTCCCTTGACGTCCAACCAACGCTCCCTTGACGTCCAACCAACGCTCCCTTGACGCCCAACCAACGCTCCCTTGACGTCCAACCAACGCTCCCTTGACGTCCAACCAATGCTCCCTTGACGTCTAACCACCAGTTGGAAAGTCCGCTCAAAATTTGGTGCTTTCTACAGAAAAGTGGCTAAAGAGTGTTTCTTGCGATGGACCGCTGTTGAGAGTTACAGTGACGGAAGCGTTATGACAGCCGAGGCGTGTGTACCTAAGTTAGTACACCACTCTGGGTACACACCCAGGCAAAAGTATCCACATAACCGCTACCAATTATCAACCAATTTAATGTCTTAGCTCGAGGGACGTAAAAATGGGGGCCACGCCAGCCCCTGTGACCCCCTCACCAGGGACCTTAAATATTCCGTGCCCCCTGATAGCCTGGCGGGTGTTAAATTCCCCATAAACCCACACACTTCCTGAGATTTATAATTTAAAACTAGAGACAAGGGTGCCAACCTTGAACACTGGTCCCGATTCGTTCACGTTCCAGGTTCAACACGGAATATACCAATTAACACGAAGATCGCACTAACGCAAACATTCACATTAGATTTGACCATTTTAAAAGTGCTAGATATTTGTTTTTTTTCGGATATACTTGTGTATTATCCATTAAAGCTCCTTTATATATCCCTTGTGGGGTTATATCCCTCAACCATCTCCCCTCATCTTCCTTTTTTCCTTATCTCCCCTTCACCTACCTTTCCTTCCCTTCACCTCCCATCGTCATCCCACCACCCCTTACCACCCCAAGCCAACTCTATTCCCTTTTCCATTCCTTTGTTTCCCAATGCCTACCTTTCCCCTCTTAATATTTCCCCTCACCCTCCCCTCATCCACGGAGGCCGCGCCCCGGGTTGAGTGCCCGCTGAGCCGGGTATCTGGGCATCAAACACCAGGTATTACACTTAAGACTGAAGTAATATTTATATCAAGTGATTCAGAGTGCCACGGTGAAATGGCTCTGGGGGGGGGGGGGCACAGTCTCACTTTTCTCTCTAAAGTTCTCGTTATAGTGTAAAGTGGAGGAGGTCCTCAAGTTATTCACAAGGTGGGTTATGTATGCTGGTGGTGGGTAGGTGGGCTGGGTGGGGGGAGGGGGAGATGGGACTGGGAATTGAAAGCGAGTGTGTGGCTGTAGGCGGGTGTAGTGGATGCGTAGGTGTAGTAAGACGCGGGTAAGGAGGCATTAAGGTGGGTGTCAGTGGGTGTTAAGTGGGTGAGAATCGGTAGGTGGTGAGCGCGGATAACCCGTCAACTCTCTCCCATTTATTCCCTACTTCGATAGTTTTCTTCGGGTGCCTCCCGCACCACCCACCTTCCTCACCAGGCGCTCTCACCTCTACCTCACGCCCACATGGGCGGGGGTGCCTGCCTCTACGGACACTTGGGTCACACCACCAGCGGTTGGGAGTGCGCATGCGTGCACCAGGTCGAACACACACACCCTTACCGTCGTGGAGTGCTTCGAACACCCCATCTGCGTGACTTTCCGCTGGGCGGGTTGAAGCCCCATCACCGTCCCAGTCACAACTAAGTGAACTATCATTTAACATTGAGACAAGCTATAATAATTTATCAACACTCAAACGTAGAATTCAAATACTAAAGAAAATAAAACCACATTGCAGGTGACCTTAAAACATTCCTATAAGTAAAAAAAGTGAAAAATACTAACAAAGCTATTCTCTCGTCGCCCCAATGGCTGCAGCGAACTGACTTGTGACTTATGTCCGATTTGCACGCAATAGAAGGAACGCTGAATGAAGGAATTATTGAAAAATTAAACTAGTGATCAATTCATCATAGTGTGACCCGCCGTGCAGCACCGCTGGGAGACAAAAGAACGCACTCTGACGTTCACATTCTGTTCGGAATGAAAAACTCGACTCATTTATACAAGTTAGGTTGCCATGTGAACACGTACTTATTTAGGAAATAACTGACCAAAACATTGTACATTAATTCGTGACAATGAACATAATGGTGGCTGGTGGTGGTGGTGGGGCTGGTCGTGGGGGGCCAGTGGTGGTGGTGGGTGGTGGTGGTGGGGGGCCAGTGGTGGTCGCTGGGGCTGGTGGCACTACTGCTGTTGCTGCTGCCAGCAAACACTACTTACGGAAGTACATTAACTGGAAATGTTACGAAGATTATTCTCAATGTGAAATATAATGTTCTCTGGTCAAGGTCAATTCCCTATGCCAGTCTGAGAAACAAGCATCCAATCTTCCCAGCTCAAGCACAACACCTGGGTATGGAGGATACAAGCGAACAACACACAACCGCTGGAACCAGCTACGATGATGTACGAGGCCTAAATGAAGGCCCCAAGAGGCCTACATAACAGAACTCGAATTGAAACCATTTGTGCGAGGCGATAGATCGCCACATGCAGCAATTAAAACATTAGGACCACTTATACGCAACAAAACCCCAGATCTGATATCACCATGGCTGCTGAAGAAGGCCCCAGGAATATTTTGGTCAGCAGTTGACTAAGATTTTCAACACATTCTTCGAGACGAGAGATCTTCCGGAAGCTGGAAGATCAAATACACAGGACCAGACAGGAGGAACTATATTACAGGGCTTGTACTTCACTGATTGGTGGTGGTGTTAGTGCTGTGTCCTAGCAACCTGCTACAGAAAGGGATCAGGAGGAGAACCACAGAGCAACCGGGCTGCGATTCACCAAGCACTTATACGCCTCCACTCACGAAGTCTGTACATCCTTCAACAAGTCATGGCAGCTTTGATTACATTTATTCAAATGTTTATGAGCTAAGAAATACTAGGAGAATGTTTGTAGCAATAACAACCCTGGGTTGTTAAGTTCGAAAACTTGTAAACTGCTTAATAAATGCAAACAATGCCGTCATAATTGTTAAAAGATGTATAGGTCTCTTAAGTGATTGTGTAAAGGCTTTATGTATCCTAGCCAGTGTAACGAGAGAGCAGTACACAACAGCAACAACAGTACACAACAGAACAACAACAGTACACAACAGAACAACAACAGTACACAACAGAACAACAACAGTACACAACAGCAACAACAACAGTACACAACAGAACAACAACAGTACACAACAGCAACAACAACAGTACACAACAGAACAACAACAGTACACAACAGCAACAACAGGAGGAACGGTTGAGCGCGTCGCCGGCCAGTTGCCTGTACACAACGAACAATTCTAGAGGACGGGCTCAACAAGTCACACCCAAGTCGGGCGCTAACCGACCAAGGTCCAGGTCAACTCGGGTCAAGAGTGAGGCGAGTCACGAGGTTCTCAGATACGATGGTGTCATGCTAGTCCACCTGGATATTAACCCTTCCACGTCGACAGCAGGCCCAGGGTCTCACCTGCCCTGCTCACCTGTATACAAGATCACCTTCAATGAGAGAAGACTGACCGTGCCACCTGACCGGGTGGATAAATGTTCATCACTCAATCTAGAGAGAGAGAGAGAGAGAGAGAGAGAGAGAGAGAGTGAGAGAGAGAGAGAGAGAGAGAGAGAGAGAGAGAGAGAGAGAGAGAGAGAGAGAGAGAGAGAGAGAGAGAGAGAGAGAGAGAGAGAGAGAGAGTGGGTGAGTGGGTGAGTGAGTGAGTGAGTGAGTGAGTGAGTGAGTGAGTGAGTGAGTGAGTGAGTGGGTGAGTGGGTGAGTGGGTGAGTGGGTGAGTGGGTGAGTGAGTGAGTGAGTGAGTGAGTGAGTGTGTGTGTAGACTGTGGGTTTTGATCAAGATCCAGGAGGAGGAACATCAAGGACCTCTATGTTGAGTGGAACTAACTGCTGTAGTAAGTATACGGGTCTCTTGTACCCACCACCTTATCCTTCAACTCTCTCTGCCTCTGTTAGGGGAACATATGGTTTGGAATTGTCTACCTGAGTTCTTCTGTGTTCCAGCG
Organism: Procambarus clarkii; assembly: GCF_040958095.1. Lineage (NCBI taxonomy): Eukaryota > Metazoa > Arthropoda > Malacostraca > Decapoda > Cambaridae > Procambarus > Procambarus clarkii. The sequence goes on from NC_091158.1 coordinate 7,669,912, forward strand.
ACCTGAGGTGTATTTCACGCAGCATTTCCTCGTAACTCATGCCTCTTGGTTCTGGGACTAGCCTTGTGGCATACCTCGGAACTTTTTCCAGTTTCGTCTTGTGCTTGACAAGGTACGGGCTCCATGCTGGGGCCGCATACTCCAGGATTGATCTTACATACGTGGTATACAAGGTTCTGGAAGATTCCTTACACAGGTTCCTGAAGGCAGTTCTGATGTTAGCCAGCCTCGCATATGCCGCCGATGTTATTCTTTTGGTGTGGGCTTCAGGAGACAGGTTTGGTGTGATATCAACTCCCAGATCTCTCTCTGTCCGTTTCGTGAAGGACGTTCTCTCTCATTCGGTATCTCATTAGGTGTCTGGTCTCCTAGTTCCTCCTCCTAGTTACATTACCTTACATTTACTCGGGTTGAACTTTAGTAGCCATTTGTTGGAATATTCCTTCAGCTTGTCAAGGTCATCTTGTAGCCTCATATGCTATCTTCCTCTGTCTTAATCCTCCTCATAATTTTTGAATCATCAGCAAACATTGAGAGGAACGAGTCTATTTCCTCTGGGAGGTCATTTACATACATCAGAAACAGTATAGGTCCAAGGAATGATTCCTGTGGGACAACAGTGGTGACGCCTTGCCACTCCAAAATCTCCCCCCCTCACAGTGACTCATTGTCTTCTGTTGCTTAGGTACTCCCTTATCCAGTGGAGTACCTTCCCTTTCACTCCAGCCTGCATCTCCAGCTTGTGCTCTAGTCTCTTGTGTGGTGCTGTGTCAAAAACTTTCTGGCAATCCAAAAATATACAGTCTGCCCACCCCTCTCTTTCTTGCCTCATTTTTGTTGCCTGGTCATAGAATTTAATTAATCCTTTGAGGCATGATTTGCCATCCATGAGCAAATCCCTGAACAATGTGTGTCAATGCTAGTGTGTCCAACACTGCTCCCGTTATTCTATATGGTCCACCCAAGTGGTTTGAGGATTACGCGAGTGCCAGGCCAGGATCCTTTTACCATTTATTTGTTGGTTACACTTGTCCCGGTGAGCTATTAACATCCACAAGTACTCTCTTCTCTCCCCGGTTCCCTGGCCGGTAATTCTGGGTGGTGGTGGCGGCGTTATTTTGTGTAGTTATTCGTGTACCGTAGCTGCTAGTATCTCTCTCTTGCCTCTCGTTCCTTCCCTCCCTCTTGTTCCTTCTCTCTCTCCCTCCCTCCCTCGCTCTCGTATATGTACGTGTGTGTATGTGTGTGTACTCACCTATATGTACTCACCTATATGTGCTTGCAGGATCGAGCATTGACTCTTGGATCCCGCCTTTCTAGCTATCGGTTGTTTACAGCAATGACTCCTGTCCCATTTCCCTATCATACCTAGTTTTAAAAGTATGAATAATATTTGCTTCCACAACCTGTTCCCCAAGTGCATTCCATTTTTCTACTACTCTCACGCTAAAAGAAAACTTCCTAACATCTCTGTGACTCATCTGAGTTTCCAGTTTCCACCCATGTCCCCTCGTTCTGTTATTATTACGTGTGAACATTTCATCTATTTCCACTTTGTCAATTCCCCTGAGTATTTTATATGTCCCTATCATATCTCCTCTCTCCCTTCTTTTCTCTAGTGTCGTAAGGTTCAGTTCCTTCAGCCGCTCTTCATATCCCATCCCTCGTAGCTCTGGGACAAGCCTCGTCGCAAACCTCTGAACCTTCTCCAGTTTCTTTATGTGTTTCTTCAGGTGGGGGCTCCATGATGGCGCGGCATACTCTAAGACGGGTCTCACGTAGGCAGTGTAAAGTGCCCTAAAAGCTTCCTCATTTAGGTTTCTGAATGAAGTTCTAATTTTCGCCAGTGTAGAGTACGCTGCTGTCGTTATCCTATTTATATGTGCCTCAGGAGTTAGATTAGGTGTCACATCCACTCCCAGGACTCTTTCTCGAATCGTTACAGGTAGGCTGTTCCCCTTCATTGTGTACTGTCCCTTTGGTCTCCTGTCACCTGATCCCATTTCCATAACTTTACATTTACTGGTGTTAAACTCCAGTAGCCATTTCCCTGACCATCTCTGCAGCCTGTTTAAGTCCTCTTGGAGGATCCTACAATCCTCGTCTGTCACAACTCTTCTCATTAATTTTGCGTCATCTGCAAACATTGACATGTATGATTCCACTCCTGTAAACATATCATTTACGTAAATTAGAAAGAGGATTGGTCCCAGCACCGATCCTTGAGGTACTCCACTTGTTACTGTTCGCCAGTCCGACTTTTCGCCCCTTACCATTACCCTCTGGCTCCTTCCTGTTAGGTAGTTCTTCACCCATACTAGGGCCTTTCCGCTTACTCCTGCCTGCCTCTCAAGTTTGTATAGCAGTCTCATGTGCGGTACCGTATCAAAGGCCTTTTGGCAGTCAAGAAATATGCAGTCTGCCCAGCCTTCTCTGTCCTGCCTTATCCTTGTTACTTTATCATAGAATTCTAAAAGGTTTGTTAGGCATGATTTCCCTGTCCAGAACCCATGTTGGTGCTTGTTTACAAACCCAATGCTCTCCAGGTGCTCAACAAGTCTTAGCCTAATTATTCTTTCAAGTATTTTGCAGGGGATGCTTGTCAGTGATACGGGTCTGTAGTTAAGTGCCTCCTCCCTATCACCCTTTTTGAAAATCGGTACGACATTTGCCTCCTTCCAGCAACTGGGCAATTCTCCCGACATAAGTGACTCATTAAAGATCATTGCCAGAGGCACGCTGAGAGCCTGCGCTGCCTCTTTGAGTATCCACGGTGATACTTTGTCTGGTCCAACAGCTTTATTTGCATCCAGTGTTGTCAACTGTTTCATTACATCCTCTGCTGTCACCTCTATATCCGATAGTCTTTCATCTTGGGTAATCTCTTCTAACAATGGGAGCTGCTCAGGCTCGGTTGTGAACACTCCATGGAATTTCGCATTCAGTACCTCGCAGATTTCCTTGTCGCTTTCTGTATATGCCCCTTCTGTTTTCCTCAGTCTTGTCACTTGGTCATTTACCGACATCTTCCTTCTTATATGGCTATGTAGTAATTTTGGTTGCTTTTTCGCTTTGACTGCAATATCGTTCTCATAATTTCTTTCCGACACTCGTCTTATGTTAATGTAATCATTCCTAGCTCTGTTACATCTAATCCTGTTGTCCTCTGTCCTTTGTCTTCTGTACTTCCTCCACTCCCTCCTGCTTCTCACCTTTGCTTCCTGACACTGTCTATTAAACCATGGGTTATTATATTCCCTCCTGCTTTTTTCCTTTATTGTTGGAATAAATCTATCTTCAGCCTCCTTGCATTTCAATATGACTTGGTTCATCATACCTTGCACTGTTTTTCCTCTAAGTTCTTCCTCCCACTGCACTTCTCCCAGGTAGTCCCTTATCCTTCTGTAGTCCCCTTTTCTGTAATCAAGTCTCCTTTCCCGGACCTCTTGTCCTTTGGTCACAATTTTAAGCTCCATCATGTAGTCAAAGACTAGGACACAATGGTCACTAGCTCCTAGTGGTATTTCATGTTCCAACTGCTCGATGTCTTCTACATTCTGAGTGATAATGAGATCTAATAGGCTGGGCGTATCCCCTCCTCTTTCCCTAGTATCTTCTTTCACATGCTGTGTTAGGAAATTCCTGTCAATAACGTCTACCAGCTTCGCTCCCCAGGTCTCCTCCCCGCCATGGGGATTCCTCGTTTCCCAATTTATCTCTCCGTGATTTAGGTCCCCCATGACCAGCAGCTTCGCTCTCATTCTATGCGCTAAAGTTGCTGCCCTCTGCAGTTCATCCATACATGTCTTGTTGCTGTCCTCGTACTCCTGCCTGGGCCTTCTACTGTTTGGTGGGGGATTGTAGAGTATCAAGATTACAATCTTCTTCCCATCCACTGTCAGAGTTCCATGTATGAAGCTTGTGCTTTCATTGGTACCCGGATTTTCCAGCTCATCAAACTTCCATTTCCGCTTTATTAGTAGTGCCACTCCTCCTCCCTGTCTCTGTGTCCTTTCTTTTCTTATCACCTGGTACCCCTCTGGAAAGATTGCATCCGAGATCATGCCATTTATTTTAGTTTCCACTATTGCCACTATGTCTGGGTCTGCCTCACTAACTCTTTCTTTTATCTCTTCTGCTTTATTGGCTACCCCATCAGCATTGGTGTACCAAACCTTGAGACTCTTCTTGGAAACTCGGGTGTCAGAGTTCCCCCTTTTACCAGGGGTCTGGGGGGAACTGGGGGGTGTCTGGGGGGCAAGTGGGGGCTGTGGGGGTGAGTGGGGGGGGTGCTAGGGGGTGCCTGGGAGTGCCTGGTAGGCGAATGGGGTCTGGGCCTCTAGGGGGGTAGGAAGGGCATAATGGGTCTGAAAGTTAGGGGTCTGAATAGCATAGGGGGGTTGAGAAATGGAGTGAGACTGAGAGTCAGATAGAGGTTGAGAGGTTGGGGGGAAGAGGGATACTGAGGGCGGAGAGCTGAGATGAGAATGGAGCATGGGTGCTGGGAGTGGAAGAGAGGGTATATTAGTTAGGGGGGAATCAGGGGTAGGTGGGGGTTTTGGGGTAGAAGAGGGGAAGAGGGAGATGGGGGAAGGTGTTAGGGGGTCACAAGGTGAGGGGGTTAAATGTGGGCTGGAGGTGCAGCCTCCATGTAAATGTGTGTGTGTGTGTGTGTGTGTGTGTGTGTGTGTGTGTGTGTGTGTGTGTGTGTGTGTGTGTGTGTGCGCGCGTGTGTGCGCGTGCGTGTGTGTGTGTGTGTATGTATGTGTATAAAGTATATATGGAAGCTGAATAGAATTACATTTCACATTTGTAAATGCACATTAATGACACTATGTAAAAGACACATCGAACACTTTATGTAGGGCATACGTAAATCTGTGTATCTATGTATTTACGTATGTAGGTTAGCTTAGCATTTTAAAAGCACCGAATCACCTTCTGTGGTTAATCAATAAACCCTTGAACTATATGTTTAACACATCTCGAACCCTGTCCATGGAGGACAGAAGAAAATGTATATATGCTGGTTAGCATTGTAAATGTGTGGCCACGTCTGTGGTAGAAATTATTATTATTATTATTATTATTATTATTATTATTATTACTATTATTAATAAAACCGTTGCCACTGTCACTGCCACCACCACCAGTCAGTGCCACCACCACTGCCGCCATTGTTGCCAGCTCCACCTGAACCTCTCTGTACGTCCTTTCTATTTAATGAGCAAAACATGGCCAGAAACCGCTGACCAGACGAGCCACAAAGACAGAAGGGGGATTAACTTAATGCTTATAAGGACTAAGGTGTTAATGAGAGTACGTTAAGCTATCGACCAACTGTACACGGTTGTTTGTCTTTGTCTTGTCTTGTGGGGGAAGGATTAAGGGCTTCTCTCTTGTGTGGATGCTGACTTGTGGTGGGGAGTCGTGGTGGGGGATTGGTGGCGGGGGATTGGTGGTGGGGGATTGGTGGTGGGGGATTGGTGGTGGGGGATTGGTGGCGGGGGATTGGTGGCGGGGGATTGGTGGTGGGGGATTGGTGGCGGGGGATTGGTGGCGGGGGATTGGTGGCGGGGGATTGGTGGTGGGGGATTGGTGGCGGGGGATTGGTGGCGGGGGATTGGTGGGAGCATCAGAGAAAGGATAGGGGATGGTGTCCAAGAGGGAGGAGATGGCAGGGGGAAGAGGAGATGGCAGCGTGCAAGGAGGGGAGGTTGTTACTCTGTAGGGATGCTAGTGCTAGTAGTGCTAGTAGCAACGAGGGAGTGGTGGTGACTGTGATCATGGTGGTGATGGTGGTGAACCACCACCCACGTGAACCAATGTTTATGGTGGTCAGCAACAGTAACAAGAGCGGCACACGGGTTGCAACGTAACGTAACAAAGTATTTCTTTAGTGTAGGTCTGCAATTGCAATGAATTGGTATATAACAACAGAGGCTACATCCACTTACACGAGACTATATGGCACGGCAAGCAGGGAGTGGAACCCAGGAGCTGAAACTGCGTTTTAAAACACTGCTAATAAGTGCAGGAGCTTGCAAGAAGGCTTTCCATCAATTAAGGCTTGCACCAATTAAGAAGACTAAACAATGAGGCTTAGGATAGTCTCTCAACCCTAGAAGAGACCAGGAACAGAGTATATGATCACGACATATACGATACTGAAGGCAATAGACACGATGGACAACCTTCCTTAATAACTAAGAACACAGGACAAGAGGACATAGAGGCTGGAAGAGTAAAAATAAATTAACGAGTCGAATGAACGTATGGAATTATTGTCCACTCGTTCCCTATACTGTGGACAATAATTGTAATGCACTGAGAGCAAAGGGGAGAAGGGAGAGGGGGGAGAAAGGGGGAGAGAAAGGGGGAGAGGGGAGAGAAAGGGGGAGAGGGGAGAGAAAGGGGGAGAGGGGAGAGAAAGGGGGAGAGGGGAGAGAAAGGGGGAGAGGGGAGAGAAAGGGGGAGAGGAGAGAGAAAGGGGGAGAGGAGGAGAGAAAGGGGGAGAGGGGGAGAGAAAGAGGGAGAGAAAGGGGGAGAGGGGAGAGAAAGCAAGGGTCTCCGTGCCACAGTTGAGGCACGGGGTCCCACCAGGAAGCTTCTCAACCTGAAGTATAACTGCAATTTCCGAAATCAAATTAATGCAACCACGAGCCATATTTTTCTCGGTGGATTTTAATTAATACGAAGCGTGAAACTGCGAAGAGGAGGCGGCGATTGGGGGGGGGTAGATGAAGGAGGTTGTGGGGAGGGGAGAGGTCGTGGGGAGGGGGGAGGTCGTGGGGAGGGGGGAGGTCGTGGGGAGGGGGGAGGTCGTGGGGAGGGGGGAGGTCGTGGGGAGGGGGGAGGTCGTGGGGAGGGGGGAGGTCGTGGGGAGGGGGGAGGTCGTGGGGAGGGGGGGAGGTCGTGGGGAGGGGGGATGTCGTGGGGAGGGGGGGGGAAGGTAGTGATACGCATGTACTGGGTATTTGAGGAAATTCATTTTGTAAGGGCAATATAGAGCTCAGATCATGCCGCGGCAATTATAACAGAAGAGGGGCAGGAATATTTGTGGTAACACAGATCTATATAAACACCAACAAAAGCGGGGGGAGGAAATACTAGCGGTGACGCCGGTATACACACCGACACAAGGGGGGACTCAGTTTACATTTAATAAACAGTGTATGAGCCCCGAAGGTCAAAGAGAGCATCTATGCCAATAACTACGGCGCTGGAAAGCTTCCAAGCTCTTAATTAAAACTGTTAATGCACACTGAGCCTTCGTGATCAGGGTCAAGATCAGCGCTAAGCCATTACCACTATATAGCACTGGGAAGGGCTCAGGATAAGGATTTGGGATGGGACGTAAGGGGAAGGAATGGTGCCCAACCACTTGGACGGTCGGGGATTGAACGCCGACCTACATAAAGCGAGACCGTCGCTCTACCGTCCAGCACAAAAGGATGAAAATCAACTGAGAATGTTTACGGGCTATTCATGCCCATGCCACCTCTTGGGTAACTTAATCTTAATCAATCAATCAATCAATCTGAGAATGTGGTGACGTACAGACCCATGCCTCAAGCATACATACCCCGTCAAGAGCTGGGAAAGGTAGGATCACATGCAGCACCGCTCCTGTGCCAGGTAAGTCCACTACGGGCTCACCATAGCCCGTGCTACTTGCCCCGCTCCTGTGCCAGGTAAGTTACGGGCTCACCATAGCCCGTGCTACTTGGAACTTGTTCCGAGTAGCTGAATCTATAACAACAAAAACAGGGAAAGGTAATCCGGATAAAACTAACCGTACACCTGCAGAGGCCAAGTCTCGCCACACACAGACAGCGTTGATTTAAAAGGGAAACGCCGTACCTAACAAACAATGTCGAGTTCTATGGCACAGGTGCTGAAATGCCACAGGAAAACAGATTAGGCTGGTGTATACATGATGGAGGAGCAGGCTGGGGTGACTGGGAAGGCACCCCACTGGTAAAGGGAGTACCTTAACAACAGAAAAAGTATCACAGAGATAGTTTCTAATTGACTGAAAAGTAACAAGTGGGGGGGAAGGGTCGCCCAAGGCTTGGCCCTAGGACCACTACTGTTAGTAACACAAGTGGATGACCTCCCCGAGGGAGTGAGCTCGTCCATGTCAATGCTTACAGCCGACACAAGACTGATTAGGAATGTAGAAACCATGGAGGACTGCTTGAAAGTTACGGGAAGGCCTTGACAAACCACAGGAGTGGCCTAATAGATGGTTGCTAGAATTCATTCCCAACAAGAGTAAGGTGATGAAGATGTGAAGAGGAAGAAGAAACCAGGCGGTTACCTGCACCATTAAGGCAACTACAAGAATTGGAGAGAGAAAAAATGTTTGGGAG